>NW_020170420.1:678526-682596 GCF_000524195.1 Echinococcus granulosus | reverse complement strand
AACCAGGAAGGGACGCGCGAGATCGCATCTCCGAGAGGAGGGGAGGGAGCGTTGCAGAAAAACGTTCTCTCCACTTTGATGCCGCTTAAGATTTCTCTCCGACGGCGTGTTATCGGTAGAAAATTAGAAGTTGGCAATTTACCCGCATGCAAGACAGTAGGAGCTGCTGCAGCAGCAGCAGCAGTAACGGTGGCGTCACTGTCCAGGGCTATCTCTTATGAAGTGAGATAAAACTTCTACCGACCTTACTTATCAAGGACAACTGCCTGTTCGGGCCATCTTCGATTTCTGCAACTCAGGTCCTACTATCGTTTTTCCGCTATACAAATGGTTGCTTCGCCATCTAGAGGGGAGGGATAAGAGGAAGTCGAGGGGAGTAGGGTGGGAGATGAGAATAGATGTTATAATTATATCCTCAGAAAACGGAAGCCCACTGGTGTTCCGGTCGTTTAGGAGTTAACTTAATCTCCCTCATTTACGTAGAAGCCCTTTTTCAAGCGTTTGAGACGACTCACGCTACACTTGACTTGGATAGTTGATGGTATTTACAGTCTCTACTGGCGCCGTGAAAATCGGGGGCAAACAATACGGACCGATCTTTGTGTGCATGCCTAATGGCATTTCGATGAAGGAAGTTATCAAGATTTTTTGCTGACTCCTCTCCCCTCTCCATCCCTCTTCTCGCTCCTCCCCCTCGGAGCAAACATTGCATTCCACTTGGCTACTCTCTCGCCCTCCATTAGGGTTCGCAACAACCGAATAATAGTACCTACTTGGTTAGTGTTGATTATTTCCTCCTGTAGACGAATCAACGAACTGCCCAAATTGAAAGTAAATATAAAAAATTGGCAGGTATCAGTCCTCATGAAAATGGATCACTTTGTCCTTACTTACTTCGCCTTAGTTTTATTTCTTTATGAGAAACGGCAGTAGATTACTAAAGTTTGAGTACATTCAAATAACAATATGGCAGTCAGTGGTATCTCTAACACCTAAGTCATTTAGTGGCTCTTGACAACAACACCACAAATGTTAAATTACTATGTCAGCTATGGAGTCGACTAAAGTAGCGTTTACAAGGTGGAGGAAGAGAGAAAGAATGCACCATCTCCCGAGGTCCACTGTCACAGAGGGCGCATACAATAAGCATAAATGGCCCACTGGCCCCCTCCCCAGCCTCACGTAGTTGGTGTGCTGGGACATTATTCGGCCAGCAATTACTTTCTCACAGGTAGTAGGCAAGCTCTGGCGCCAGTGATGCCCCGTAGGGTATGGCTAATTGCACAGATTCGGGGAAAGAAAGCAATCAAGATTATGACCTTGCTGCCTCCTCGTCCTCCTCCTCCTCCTCCCCTCCCTCCACCCCTTCCTCCTCTCTCTTCAACTAGGAGAACGCGCCTAATTCCCTGGGCAAACAAACGCGTTTTAGGAAGAGCTATATGTGCACACACACACACACTCGCGCACCCCCAACAGGTGTGTGGGAGAAAGGGGAGGAGAGGAGGGCAGGAATGAGGAAGGGTGGAAGGTGAGGACGTTGGCGACGTAAGGGGCATCATTTGCAGAAAATGTGAGAGTCAGATGCTATCAACGCCTTGTGCTGCTCGAAGGCACTTAGGCGGCTATTTGCTGCTGCATGGTGCTTTTTGCGGGATCTCTCCCTGTGCTGGGTGAATTGTTCCCAGCAATGGCTACGCGGATGAGTGCGAGGGTTTGCATTCGCGTCGTCCTCTCTGTCACCCAGCGGCCACCTCGATTGCTAGCACTGCCACAAGAAATTCTTGCCGTTCCGATAGTAGTCTGTTGAATAAAGTGATCAGCAAATTCAACTCAGAGCTGAATGTGCAAGTGACACTCCGGGGCTAAGCCACGCTAGAATTACATCTAACCACAAATCCTCCAAATCCATTCATGTTTGTTGGGATTTTGGAGTGACATATGCCGTCAAATGTAAACTTTTGGCGTCGTCAAACCAGGAAGGGACGCGCGAGATCGCATCTCCGAGAGGAGGGGAGGGAGCGTTGCAGAAAAACGTTCTCTCCACTTTGATGCCGCTTAAGATTTCTCTCCGACGGCGTGTTATCGGTAGAAAATTAGAAGTTGGCAATTTACCCGCATGCAAGACAGTAGGAGCTGCTGCAGCAGCAGCAGCAGTAACGGTGGCGTCACTGTCCAGGGCTATCTCTTATGAAGTGAGATAAAACTTCTACCGACCTTACTTATCAAGGACAACTGCCTGTTCGGGCCATCTTCGATTTCTGCAACTCAGGTCCTACTATCGTTTTTCCGCTATACAAATGGTTGCTTCGCCATCTAGAGGGGAGGGATAAGAGGAAGTCGAGGGGAGTAGGGTGGGAGATGAGAATAGATGTTATAATTATATCCTCAGAAAACGGAAGCCCACTGGTGTTCCGGTCGTTTAGGAGTTAACTTAATCTCCCTCATTTACGTAGAAGCCCTTTTTCAAGCGTTTGAGACGACTCACGCTACACTTGACTTGGATAGTTGATGGTATTTACAGTCTCTACTGGCGCCGTGAAAATCGGGGGCAAACAATACGGACCGATCTTTGTGTGCATGCCTAATGGCATTTCGATGAAGGAAGTTATCAAGATTTTTTGCTGACTCCTCTCCCCTCTCCATCCCTCTTCTCGCTCCTCCCCCTCGGAGCAAACATTGCATTCCACTTGGCTACTCTCTCGCCCTCCATTAGGGTTCGCAACAACCGAATAATAGTACCTACTTGGTTAGTGTTGATTATTTCCTCCTGTAGACGAATCAACGAACTGCCCAAATTGAAAGTAAATATAAAAAATTGGCAGGTATCAGTCCTCATGAAAATGGATCACTTTGTCCTTACTTACTTCGCCTTAGTTTTATTTCTTTATGAGAAACGGCAGTAGATTACTAAAGTTTGAGTACATTCAAATAACAATATGGCAGTCAGTGGTATCTCTAACACCTAAGTCATTTAGTGGCTCTTGACAACAACACCACAAATGTTAAATTACTATGTCAGCTATGGAGTCGACTAAAGTAGCGTTTACAAGGTGGAGGAAGAGAGAAAGAATGCACCATCTCCCGAGGTCCACTGTCACAGAGGGCGCATACAATAAGCATAAATGGCCCACTGGCCCCCTCCCCAGCCTCACGTAGTTGGTGTGCTGGGACATTATTCGGCCAGCAATTACTTTCTCACAGGTAGTAGGCAAGCTCTGGCGCCAGTGATGCCCCGTAGGGTATGGCTAATTGCACAGATTCGGGGAAAGAAAGCAATCAAGATTATGACCTTGCTGCCTCCTCGTCCTCCTCCTCCTCCTCCCCTCCCTCCACCCCTTCCTCCTCTCTCTTCAACTAGGAGAACGCGCCTAATTCCCTGGGCAAACAAACGCGTTTTAGGAAGAGCTATATGTGCACACACACACACACTCGCGCACCCCCAACAGGTGTGTGGGAGAAAGGGGAGGAGAGGAGGGCAGGAATGAGGAAGGGTGGAAGGTGAGGACGTTGGCGACGTAAGGGGCATCATTTGCAGAAAATGTGAGAGTCAGATGCTATCAACGCCTTGTGCTGCTCGAAGGCACTTAGGCGGCTATTTGCTGCTGCATGGTGCTTTTTGCGGGATCTCTCCCTGTGCTGGGTGAATTGTTCCCAGCAATGGCTACGCGGATGAGTGCGAGGGTTTGCATTCGCGTCGTCCTCTCTGTCACCCAGCGGCCACCTCGATTGCTAGCACTGCCACAAGAAATTCTTGCCGTTCCGATAGTAGTCTGTTGAATAAAGTGATCAGCAAATTCAACTCAGAGCTGAATGTGCAAGTGACACTCCGGGGCTAAGCCACGCTAGAATTACATCTAACCACAAATCCTCCAAATCCATTCATGTTTGTTGGGATTTTGGAGTGACATATGCCGTCAAATGTAAACTTTTGGCGTCGTCAGAAAGAGCATCCAGTTTGTACTTAAAGTCCACTCACGGTGGAGACCACATGCCCTTTGGGTCATCCATAATCACAAGGGTTTGAAGTGCCATCGTTATCATTACTAGGTCACATTGGTACAGTAAAAAAG
>NW_020170420.1:675157-678426 GCF_000524195.1 Echinococcus granulosus | reverse complement strand
ATCTGACGAGGTGAAGTGAGAGGAAGGGCGATGTGTTAGTGAATGAGTAGGTGGATGAATCATTTGTAAATAAGGAATGATATGTTGGTTCTTTCATCGATCGTTGGATTAGAGGCGCTATTTCCCATCACAGTTGGTCAGTCAACAAACAATACCCTTTGAACATCACATTTCAATGAGATGAAGTGAAGTGAAGAGAAGTGGAATGATAAACCATTTTATAGTCATCGAAACTTTATTGGCATCTGTTGTAAAGGGCCATGACATCCATTCTCTTAGCGACGTTTATCGCAACTCTCTCTTCCCTAACCGACGTATTTATTGAGGCACTTTTGGGCAGTGCTTTGTTTTTATGCCGCACAGCACGCCCTTTTTATGTTATATAATGCAGCGGCAAGTTTAGCAGGAAACCAGCTTCCCTCCACCCCAGCCTTAGAATATCATCCAGTCATTCAGTAAGTTTAGGTCATATTTTCGCTATATAAAAGGGAGCCCAACATGAAATATTAGGAGGATCACAATAAAAGGTAAGAAAATGAGCAAAGTAAACCCTGAACCCTAGGTTATTTTACGATTGTCTGATACTTAAGGATATGGTTTATATTGTTGGTTAAGTCAATTACCAGCCCTTCAATATGGTCATTTGTAAAACCATTATGTTGTCTTTCCCCTAATAATATCTTTAATATCCTCCCCGTTCTCTTTTTATATTCGCATTATAATGTGTCTTTGTTGGTTGATTATCATCCCTATCTATAATTCTGCTTGCAGGAATACGAGGTAACTTAGTTTTTCAGACTTTGCCCTTATCGTGAATTACGATACCTTAAAAATAGCCATCTCTACACTAAATACATCTGAAAATCGAACAACTCTTAGGCAAAGTTGCTATTTGAGAAATCTAACCGTTGTATTCCTTTTTCTTCCTGATTTTGATAAAGTCTGAGGACAGTGGCAGGGATTTACAGAATAAGGTAATTTGGAAAATTGTGGAATCGTCACAGAGACTGTATACCTATCGCTGTATTTTGCCCTCACGATATAGGTGGTTACGATGGCAACGAGTTTCTCTCCAGTGTGGAGGTCTATGACCCCTCCCGCGACACGTGGACAAGAACTACTGTGATGCCCTGTGGCAAGTCGGGTCACGCGGTGGTCACGAGTAGAGAGCCAGTGGCAGCCATCGCTGCCTCCGCCACCACCTCCACCTCCCCCTCTGTTGTGAAGTGAAGTGGTTTTCCTTTCTTCCTTCCCAGCGTCCCTTTGTACAGTCTCCTCCTCCCTCTCCCTCCCTCGCCTTCTCTGCACCGAACGAATACATGTGACTGTTTTGATGTCTCAGCTGGTCATCGGAGTCATGTTTGTACACAGAAACCTCATTTGTCCTTTTTGCAGCAGTCCGCTCATTCACTCATTTCCTCATATATGTGGTGTGTATGTGTGCATGCGTTAATGTGAGCGGTTGCATCCTTTCTCCCCTTGACTTGACATCTCTAACTCGACTCGACACCAACAGGCAGGCAGGCAAGCACATGCACTACCTCTGAGGCTAAAACCAAATCACACGCAATATCCCCGCCTATCTCAATCTCAATTATATTCCTTTTTGTACGTAATTGGGTGGAGTTTTTCTGATGTTGTTGCGATGTGGGGTGAGTGGAGTTTTTCGAGTCGGGTAGCCGAAGGACGGAGAGTCATGGCAACGTCGTACAGGTTGGATGCTCGGCACCCATTTACAAGGTTGAGGCGAAGCCCTTTTACTTGTCGTTAGTTGTGTTACGGTTTTTAGATGTTAGACGTACCACAAGGAGTAGTAACCGCAGCAGCTGCTCGAGGAATCGCTTCTTACGTAGACATCAGATTCTGAGACAGGCAATCTGCGTGGCGCTTGTCGTTGACATTCCTGCTTTCTCTTGATCACCTTCTGGTTATATTTGTAAGCAAAAAACTTGCTGTGAAGCTAACATTCTGGTTCTGTGCACTTATGAAAGGAAGGACTCCAAGGTGAGAAGTGGCATGGATTCCATCGCATGTCCGAAGATAGCTGAAAGGAAAGTGAAAATCTTTTCCATGATTAAAGCATGCCCGTGTTGTGGTCACTCTGCTAATGAAAAATAAGTTCCTCGAAAGCATAAAACTGCACAAGACGTTCGCTATTTGCACCGGTGTTGAAGTCCCAGTGAAGCTCGACCATGATAGAGGGAGACCAAGTCACAAGACAACCTGTGAGCAGTTTAAGTAGATTCGGTTATGTTAATCAGAAAGGTTTAACTTCCTTATACAGTTCATGTCAGTCATCATGCCCCATCGCCCACTGTCTCAGTAGCCTGAAATAGTAGTCATAACTTAACATTCATAAGCATTGCTACACAGAATTGCAATTCCTTCTATTTCGAATCTTTGCTTTGGTTTCGTGAGCACTTTAGGTTTCCCCGCCGTGCTTCCGCCCCCTGGGTATGATCTTTGGGCCTTGCCAGTAGCCCCTCTCCTTGGTACTCCCTACGTCGCAGCTACATTTTTTGCCCAAGTATCATGAATTCTTGCGTGTTCAGGAAAGTCTTGCGGCGCTACCCTGTTGATAGTGGAAAGCAAATTCGATACTAGGGGGCAACTACGCCGATTTCCATTACTACGTGCCAAATCTTAACCTGACTAAAGAAGAGGTTGCGGTGTAGAAGGGAGAGTCTGCGAAGACTACTACTAGGAGAATTGAACGTGACTTATACCTTCGAAAAATATCCCCCAGTCCCGTGTTCTTCAGGAATGCTATTAACAACTGAAGCAACACTAGTCGTGAACCTTCGGGGCTGTGGTCTTACGACTAGTGATGAACGTACGGGATTAACACCACCTATACCACAGTGCAGTTTACAAATGAGACAAAATTTTCAGGTCCGTAGAAACCCTGAGAGAGGCCAGCGACGTTGTGGTCAAATATCATCCCACTTGCACACAATTTTAATAGCTGAGACGGTTGGTTCGTGAGCGTTTTTCTTACAGCACTTATTATGTTATAACTGTCGACGGGTGAGATAGACTAAGGGTAGAGCTGGGAGCGGTGTTAAAAAGAGGAAGGAGCTGTATAATTATTTGCCCGACTAACTCATCATTTTGATTATGCTGGCACTTGAGTATGCCTTTGTATTTCTGCTGGTGCCATTATTTGCGGCTACAATGCAATATCTGCTGTAGTTATATGAACTCTCTCCTCTTCTAGTAAGACTCCTGGTGCTAGATAATAGCCTCTAATCAAAGCATTATAGTGTAAT
>NW_020170420.1:670907-675057 GCF_000524195.1 Echinococcus granulosus | reverse complement strand
CGGGAAGCGGAGACCGAGGAGTCTCGCTCCACACTGTCATATAGGTTATTGAATAATGCACTAGATTGCTGTCACTTTTATTAGTTCGAAATAATGAATTTGGTAATCGAATAGCATTTAATTTCTCAACGAGTAATACAAATATATGAAATAAAGCCAATTAAATGATAGCCTCAAATCAAAAAGTCACGCTTTGAAAACCTTACAAACTTAGCATGGCTTCGCTATTGGCTTACAACACAGTGATCAGTGACCTTCTGAAATATTTTCCTTCGTAACTTGTTTATATGCATCGGGAAAAGTGTCAATTATTCGAGGACACTTCTTAAGGTTTGTCGATTAGGTGTGTGTTTATTGCTAGGTGGGGTTAATGGGTTTCTAGCAGCAATCTTTTTCACTGCATCTATATTGTACGTATTTTCCAACACCTGTCGTCAGGGATGTCGGAGAATCCGAAGTGGTCCTCTTTACTTAGTAATCACAACCAGATTAAGCGGAGACGGTAAGTTTTGTTTCCCGAATTTATTGTTTTGTTTTACATTTATAACTAGTCGAGATCAACCTAAGTGTACCAATTTTGGATTTGTTGGTTGTGTAAATTGTGTCCCCTCATTAATAGTTAGTACGCTTCTTTGTAAAACTTAACGTTATAATAAATTAAATGCTAATTGGCCACCTGTTCACCACATCAAATAAGTATATTTATTTTCTCAGTATAGACAGTTTACAACTGGATGCTTGGAATCCACCTGATCGTGCATGCTCAAAGCATTCCAGGAAAGGTTGTAAAAGTGTGCGCGTACGCCGCACAGATTTTGACCTGGGACTGTCTAAATTTAGTCCACTTATCCACGATGACGAATTCCCAAACACCAACGCCAACAGTGACATTAGTCTTGCAATCAGTGACAATGTAAGCCCCTTAATCCCAATAATTTTCAGCCGGATAATGGAGCTTCGACTGACAATGAACATGATATCGTGGTGATTGAGTCGGATAGTTCCGACAATAATAAAGAAAATGAAGAAATAGAGGGGGAAAATATATCGCGACATGAAGACTCACTTGGTTTTGTCTTCAGTTCAGACAGCGATAATGGGAATGAAGAATCACACGAAGACCAGGTGTTACTGAAGCCGTTTGCCAAACGAGAAGTTAATACAAAGCTTGATTGCTTTATATCTGCAGTTGGAGATATTCCTCATATGATGGAACCTTTGGAATTGCCTTCCAAGAAAGAACTAAGGTATGTAGTCTATCGACCGGTTTCCTTTACTTTTGCAAGAACTCCTTTGTCTTCGCGTTTGGCTACTCTTGTGAGACGCGTTCGGTCGGACAAAGTAGTTCGGCTTCATACGCATGCTAACGATTCTAGTGAGTACTTTTTGTCGTTGGCCTAGTTTTGTCGGATAACTTAATTTGCGAGGGAAGAGATGCGAAAGCTTTTTGCGCTTACTGCAGACCATCCTCTGGTTTCTTCATTGTCGATATTTGTTTGCTTCTTTGTAGACGCTGACAACACCCGGGCCCAAGTCTTCACAACGAACTCAGTTTTCCTTCCGTCCGCTTCTCGCTCCATCCGTGGACACGTTGTTGCTACTGTTGTAGATGGAGATATTCTCTTAATACCAACTACTTTAATCGGTGAATCTCAGTGGGAGCACTTTAAACAAGCCGATTCATTGAAATGCTCGCTGCTTATCACCTTAACACCGCCTTGGTATTACATTTACTCTGTCTGACTAGATTTTCACATAGGCGAGAATTGACGTTCCCAGGTTCGGAACAGCAACAGAAACGAATAATCTTTTCCCCAAATGCAGTGAGTGTTCAAGAAATACCACGGGAAATAAGCATACCTACCCTACAAAGGATTCCACTACTGTGCGATTGCATTCAAAAAGGCTCGTTTTAGTTATTTGATAATTAAACTGGATCGTCTACTAAGGCTAGGTACTTGCTCTCATAGTGTTTCTTTTTGTTATTAGATCCAACCGGAAATGCTTGGCACTCTTGCAGTCATCGTTTTGGATGTGGGGTGGGTTAAATTGGCGAGTACCTATTTGCTGATTTTCGATTTTTGCTGTTGCCTTGCAGTCTACAAAGCGATCCACAGTTGAACAGCTTTGCGCATCTGGAGGCGGCCAAATGCATTTTTTTGTCCTGCAAAAAAGTCTCCTTTGGTTCCAAAAGAGGCTTAAGTATGGCAGATTATTACTGCAGCTCGATCCTTATCATGTTTTCAAATCCAGGTCTCACCTGATATTGCCTCCATAGGATTGCGTTTTTGGTGAAACTATCCAATGGGAGTTTGTCCATGCTTCTCCTCCCTTCATCAGTTTGTCGTCAATGGCCACGGGATGGTGGTGATGAATCCAGTGCTTCAAGTAGAATGACGGTAGTCTCCACGATGGATCCGGGTTGTGTTTACAGTGTTAAAACACTGCCTGTGGTTACTACCGCTTCTGACGCGGGGTAGGTCTCGGGTCGGCTACCCACTTTCTTCCCATAATTGGTCGCCAATGTTCGTTGATATCTTTGCACGGAAATTAAACGGTAGGCTACTGAGTGGGAGGTGCCCAAATTTCCCCTACTAATACATTAGGAAGTGGTGATCATTCCGGTATCCCACTTACCTTATCACATTTCAGGCTTTGTTATTCCGAATATGAAATTTTTAAATATGAATTTCATCATGGAACCACTAATGCATAGTAGACTGCTTAACATTAATGAGGTGTCTGATTTGTAAGAATGCGATTAATGAACCGGACGATGCGGTAATTATTAAAGTTCTATTCTGCTAGACACCTAGCCATGAAGTTGACCCCACTCATATAGGCCAATTAAGCAGGTATTAGTGTGATGGGCGGTGATGAGATGATACCTTCATCTCTGTGGTTAACTTTACAGTGGTATGGTTTGTCATTGTTTCAGTGATATCATTACGTTGGCATGACCTCAGACGTCAACTTTGGGTAGAATATTAGTTTCTTCAGGATGGTTTTTGTGCACGTGTTAGTGACTGGTGCAGTTGTTTTTTGGGTTGTACCTTTCATCATGAAGCCGACTCAGAGGCGTAGACATTGTGAACCAGTAACGAGCTAAATTGTTAGGTGGCTTATAAATGAAACTGTGACAGGTTGTGAACTTCCATTCTAATGGGCAATTTCATTCTGGAACATGGGTTAGTCTTGTGAACTGACACCAGGACGGTGGGTAAAGGCCTGATGGCGACGGATGGATCAGTGCCTACTTACATGTGAGTTATCAGTCGTGACATTTACCGTAGATGCTACTCTCCCATTAAAAGCAGGGTTCAGAGGATGTTCAATTGCCTAAGTGGGTTGCTTGAATTGAAAGAAGCGAGTGAACGTGGGAAGTGAAGCGTTTGGAATCGAATGTCCCGCAGTCCATGATCTGAACAGCCTACATTGGTCGCCACTCCTAGCTGGCAATCGCCTTTGATACAAAATAATACTTGTTTGAGGATGACGTTCTCCAAATCTGTTAACCATAAGTGAGGCAGTAATTAACTTGATAAATCCCCTCCCTTTTTAGACTTACTAAAAAAGCTCAAAAGGTGTGGAGTCGTCTTCCTGATTTCCTGAAGTGCGATGAGAGGTTGGCTCAATTCGTTTCGTCAAATGATGCCTCCAATGAATTGGATCTTTTTGTACTCAAAAAGGCCGCGAAATTCCACCTCGTCTTGGAGATGACAGCATTCTCCGAGACCACCTTTTTTCTCCCTTATTCCGTACGTTCTTATTTCTAGATGGACTGTATTTTTTGTACCTGGACTGCTAGATTGTATGAAAGTAAAAGCTAAGATTAGACTTATTTACATAGAATAAGTGTCAGTTATAAGAAAGTAGGCTGTTTTTTCCGCTTTCAAGTCATACTGGGACATTTATGTTTAAGTGTTTTCCTCAAACCTTTGTTATGACGACAAGGCACTTTATATCATGCCAAGATGGCCGTGCTCTGCTGAGAGGAGGTCGCACATCGGCTCACTGACCTGACGGTTTCGATTGTAAGGCAAAAATAAAAAAAACCTTTATGAACCACCCTATTTTTCACTCTTTAGCCCCTTCTTTCTTCGTCCTCACGGTGCATTTTAACTGGAGTTCTTTTGTATGAGGTAGGTGG
>NW_020170420.1:627085-670807 GCF_000524195.1 Echinococcus granulosus | reverse complement strand
TTTTGAACGTCCAAGCGGTGCGTAATTGATGTCTCTGATATTTTCACAATGCCCACTTGTGTTATTTTCATATCCTGGAGGCGTATCGATGCCATTTTCAATGCAGATACGACCTTCGAATTAACCTTTTTAGCGAAATTTCTTAATGAGGCTGTGAATTGTTGTCGTAGCGCGCCAGTTGTTCCTTTTTTGGCGATTTTGACAATGGAATGGAGAATGTGAGCTAAGTCCAAAGCGGTAGACGACGAACTGAGAACTACAATGGAATGAGGCTCATGAAACCATCTTAAACCACACAGGAGTTGAAAGAAACAAGGCTTGACGAATCATCTAACACAAATTGATGAGTTTTTGACAGTGGCGACGCAGTATTTTATAAAAAATGGACCGTACTCTTTTCCGCCAATGGTCTAAACAAGATTTTAAAGCTTTAGCTGGCACAGTTTGGTAACCTCGATCCAACATGTTGGATACTGCTGCAGGAATTCACGATCCAGCCACGCCACAGTCGGATTAAAGGTGTCAATCTGTTGCCGCTGTCGCAAATAGTATTACGGAGGACCATTGCGATCCAGAGGATAGCGTTGCATTTGACCCATAGTCCAAACGGTCCGAGGACCTGTTCAACGTCGATCTCGCTTTGTAAAATGATGCATGCAAAGCTGCGTACAGCCAAATTTAGTCAGTGTTGCAACCTGATGTTGCCACAAAACCTACGGGACTGCACTTTCGACGAGAAAGTGACAAACTTCGATGAAAGATCGTTGTTTGAAGATGGGCATGCACGAGACTGATGTTCTCCTGACGTACGGCAAAAATGTGAGTCGGAAGTGCGGGTGATTCAATCTAAAGTCCTCAACTGATGACCAGTTCAAATCGTTCGCCTTTATTGTTAGACTGCGGTCACCCAAGTTTGCAAATATTCGGGTGCGTCTGATGAATAGTTTGGAAAAGGTAGACTCATTCTCCGTCAGTCTTTACTTCCCAGCCACCAGGAACGTAACCGGTGACCGTACCTCATTACACTGGTCAATCAAGACATCCGCTCTGAAGTCTATTACCTATCTGGTTGGAGGCTGTGGTAGAATCCAAAAACTTGGTCCTAGAACTTCCGAGTCATCAAATAGGCAACCCACTTTATAATATTGCTGAATAACTCAATGAGTTCCAGGGCATAAATTAAACGGATGTGGACTAGGTGAGACATTTCAGTGACAAATGGAAGGTGTCCCCTGTTGTCTTTCTTTTGCTTCGGCCTTTGAGTGTAAGTTGGACAACCACTACACGAATAAGTCTTTCCTTTCCTGCCTCAAGTTCCCCTCGGGTTCACTGATCGCAGAACGAATCCTAGCCGGCAATCGAGGTACTCTAACTGACAATGAAGATCACCAACTTTCAACCGTCTTTGCAATCTCCACTGAGTCGACCCCCTCTCAGGGTACGGTGTACTTGGTGCTCTGCAGTGCCAACGCTGTCACGCCTCTGACCCTTCTCATCAGCTCCGACCACCTCTCTCCTTGTGCCACCCTCGACTACGGTCAGCATCGGTCCTACCGCGTCCGGTTGTTCATCGTTGGCGCTATTGTTGCGCACGGTGGGTGTCGTACTTGCAAATTTTTTTCTGAGTTATCAAGTCTAAACTGCCCAATTTGATTGAGTATTTGAGGTATGTAGTTCGTATTCTACTCTATCTTTTCTTTCGTGTGCTGTTATTGTGAGGAAGAATCGTCGAGTTTTAACCGATAACTTTCGTACTTCGAGAATCACTGGGCTATCCCAGACGATAGTCATGCTCCAGTGGCTGATTTTACTACTGAAATTAATTAAGTAAACCGCGAGGAAGGTCTAAGCCAGAAGCCAAGGTTGTGGAAAGCTGTGGATACTTAAGCAGCGGATGATCCACCGATACAGTTTGATTACCGGTACAATTTTACCAAAAATACTGAAAGTAGTCAGCAGAGTTGACGTTTAGACTTGATAGCAGAAGAGCTCTCACGGAATTATTAGGCGTGAATGAATTGTTTTTTGGTTGGCAAGGTGGCTGTTTTGGTAATCTGCGCAATGTGACAATGTGATCGCGTGAGAAGTTTCCCTCCGACAGGTGACTTTAATCTTCACGAGTAAACTGCGTAATGGTAAGCTGAGAGTAACTGCAATGGAAACCGGTATACTTGCCTGCTACCACACTCGTGAATCAGCACCAAGGTTTGGTGCAGGTAAAATGTCAAAAATAGTGATGGAATTTTTGGTGCGAACCGGCGGAGCTAGTAAGCAGCCTAGACGGCTGATGGCCTTTTTTTGAAAGAATGTCGTAGGGAGAATTGCCCCTAGCCTTACCTTTCTTCGACCACAATGACAAAAGGTTTTGTCGCATCAACAGATCATGGTTAAGCTAGGTGTGAAAAAAAATAGTTGCTTTTCGGCACTGGAAAAGTGCTTCTGAGGTGGCAAAACTATCACCGACACTTTGCGACGACAATTGCTGATATTCCGAAGCGGTTCCTGTGACTGAATCTGGAACCACTTTGCTAATATGATTCTCTACTTAGAAAGCGTGGAAGTTAGGATCCTCAAAACGTTCTCGTCTTTGGCCCTGGTTTGCAGAAACCTATCGTCAATGTGGACTATAGACTCTTATTGCTACTGAAATGTTGGAAAGGGCTGTTTACGTAGTATATGTTTTTTGAGCAAATGATCATTTTCAAGTGACTCAAATTGACACTCCATTGCTCAATTATGCCTCCTTTGTTGCACGACAAGATTTGCTTCAAATATGTGCTTTATTGTGCAGCCCTTCTTAGTCTACCACAACTTAATCTCTGCTCTGGTAACATAAACGTGTTCAACATTGGTCTTCCATCACCTCGGTCTTTTCTGCTTAGATCATTATAACCATGTTCAAGCAAATTTAAATCAAGGTAGAAAAAAAGATCGTATTATGGACTCCCATTATAGGAAAATGACTTTAATTATGGCAGATCTCGACAGAGTCAACCTTGTACGTCCCATTTTGGAGGCATTCATTTGTTAAGTATTGGAGTACCGCACACACATTTTGTATTTGAAGAGCTTAAAAGCAAAATCCATTCAATGTATCAAACAATATAAAGCAACTGTTTCCTCAATCTGCGTCTCCTTTCCACCTCATTGCCACTCTAAAAAGGTGGCAGTTCTTCAGGCTCCACTACCATTCATATATGTATTTGTGAGCATTTCCGACGCATTGAATTATGGTCTCGCCCCACTATTAGCCATGAGACAGAACTTGAGGTCCAAGTTGTTGCCAAAAATCGGCGTGATTGACAATGCCACCCTCCTCCCTTCGTGCTTCTCCACATATTTGGGCACTCCTTAAATTATAGCAGACTTAGCTCTACTACACAAAAGAGAAGCTTGATAGCTGTGACTCTCTCGTGTGTACTAATTAAAGTTTCATAAACCCCAGTCTTTTTGCACTACCATGGTATAAATACGCGATAGGTTGTGTTATTGCGTCCATTTGGAGCATGCAGCTTTTCATTCCTTATAACCTTAATCTGCTCAAATAAAAATTGAGCTTTATGAATGACCTAAGAGGTTAAAATTTTCAAGCTAATCATTATTAGCACAATGCACTAGGAGCATCCCTAATTAGCATCAAGGTGGCTCACGCATTAATTTCACTGTGCAGTTTCAGTCCCTACTATGCTGAGGCTGGAGTGACCAGTGCAGTGATCTTTATAGCTGAAATGTGGTTCAGTTGTCACAATTACCGGAAAAACTAGCTGAACATTTACACAAAGACTTGTCCTTCCCTCACCTAGGTCTCTTCATTCTGGACGCGTTCAGTCGGGTCGATCTGACTGAGGTGGCACGACTTCCGGAAAGGCGGCTTGACCACACCCGCGGCCATCAGTGGCCCGGCTTCGCGGGGGCTTCTCGAGATAGAAAAGCCAGTTTAATAACAATGGCAGGTACTGTTTTAAGCCAATCGGCTTTAAGGTAGGATTTTTAAAGGCGTTTTTCTTTTGCGCTAAATTTAACTGAAAGTCGCATTCGACAGATTTGTTGTGTGCTCTTGGTGAAGGCTCCTCAACGAGGAATATTTCTGTACTGCTAGAGTGACGCTAGCAATGCAATTCATGGGAGAACGTGACTAATAACTTTTTGTGTCTTAGTATACCAATGATTACTATTACTATTACTATTTTTCGAACACTGGTAACATAGGCGGCATAGGGGAGGAGCTCGGTGCTGCCGCCATGTTGGACTGAAGCACGGATGACTAAAGTGGCCCGCGTAATACTGCACCCCAAGCAAAACAAATCCCGTTCCACTACAGGTTTCCGTCTTGTTTTAGCGTCATATCAACACTCCTAGTAATTGCCATTCCATATTGGCTGTATTGTCAGGTGATGTGCAATTGACCCCAAAGTAAGAACGCAAATGATGCCATGATCTTTCATCTCGGGGAGGAGGGATTCGATTCCAATCGTAGTGATCCGTCTTAGATTTTGATAAGGTTTAAACTGTCATAACTTTTGTTAGTAGTAACCAAATCTCTGTTTATCTCTTTCCCGTTCCTCCGTTGACCTTTTAATGCCGCCCAGCTTTTTCTGGGTTATACCTCAGATCTTCGTCACATATGGAGGTGCTAGGTCGTCAGATTTTACTTATCATTCACCGCTTTTGTAGATAATTCCTTCTACAAAAAGTTCTGAATCTTTTCATTTAAGCTTGCGTAATCTTCTATACCATCGGAGGAAATATTGCCACTCCCAAACCTACTTGACCATCTCACTGATAATCAAACGTGGTACCCTTGCATCTTGATGGCAGAGGAATTCAATCTGTTCTCGAATAAATAGCCCAATTTTAGCTTCTTTAAAAGCCTTCTCCATCGGGTTTTAAATGTTTCGGCAGCGTTCAAACAACACCCGTTGTGCTACTTATCTGTCGCTTTAGCTATGACTGTCTACACGTCACTTGTAACCGGCGCTTTGGCCTCGGTTCATGCCCCACCTCTGACCCATTTGGACCTAAGATTTCGATCATCTCCCACATTAGAACACTTACTAAACCTGCAATCAACCAGAGCACGTTGCGCTTTAAGATTGCGTCATTATGAGCTACGAGGAGGATGTTAAAGCAAAGCCGGCATGTCTGGGTGTATAAAAGAAAAGTGTCAAAAATTGAAGAAAAAACTGCCCTTCCTGAGTCACTTCTCTCGGCGTGCAGCTAATTACTGGCCTGAAGAATTTCGGAACAGAAGGAGTCGTTGGTACAGTTGACCCCTTCTACCTCACTTCGTCATCCATATTGAAACGGTGGTGAATCTGCGTGCTGCCGCTGTTCTGAGGCTCGTTTTGACGACAGGTGCTCCGTGTTGAATGCTAGTCTAACTGCTGTGCTACGGGCGTCTCGAAAACGACTACATCATTCCAATGTCTCACTCCGGCTGAACGCTTCCCCATCCCATCAATGTACTATACTTGGCTTTTAGTCTTCGGTAGACAAGACCATCCCCAAGATTTCACACACCTACCACTTGCTTGCTAGTGCAATCACCAGTGTCTGGACCGGGACACACAAGAAGTGTGTGCCTTGCTACTGGTACTACTTGTGTGGCTAGACTTGGCACGCATCAGTGTGTGCAAGACTGCCACGGCAACATGTTTGCAAAAGGGGGCTTTAGAAGTACCTTGTAGTACATGCATTAGTTGCGGTACAAATGCAACAAATGTTGCTATTTGATACATAGGTACAGTCATGGACGTTGATTCATCATCCTCCCAAGTGTGGCCCCTGTGCACTGGCTGCCTTTCCGATGCTCTGAAACAGAAGGCATCCACGTCGAATCCATCTACCACCCATCTGGAGTGTTCTCGGTGCGAAGCAAGAATCGACAGACCTTTTCATGCGGTTGAAATTTTCGTGGAAGTTACTGACAAAGTTCAGCAACGGCGTTTCAAAGTTTGCGTAAGTTGGAGGCTCTCTTTAATCCTTGTGTTTCATACAGATACTGCCCTCATGCTTCGCGGAAATGATGAAACTCTCGGAGGCCCAGATTCATCAGGTGAGACAATCTAGTGGCTACAACTCCTGGGGAAAAAAAGGCAATTTAAGAACATTAATCTTTCCCTACGTTTTGCAGTCCTCCTTCTTGGACCCAGGGCTTTTGATTGGTCAAGCAGTGAACATTCCCCTGGGGCTGTCGATCAAGCTACCGGAGTTGGAGGCGTCACAAGTTCCCCTGTCAGATTGTCAGAATGTTGTTATTCAGTTACATCCAAATGTGCTAACTTGACTTTTTTTTTATAAAATGCTGCATATATTTTATGCCTTTGTAAGGTGAAAGATGGTTTTCCTAGTACCTCACTAAATTGTGACATTCCCGTTCCCATGCGCTTAATTTGGTCGCTACCAGGGCCTAGGGGGAAACCGATCACCGCAGTCCAAGTGTGCTTTATTGACCCAACCTAGCACCGACACTGGCACTATCGAACTTGCCGATTCAACAGGCAGAAAGGGGATTGGGAGTACCAGGCCAGGAACATCCTGCATGTATTTCACCGTTATCATCAACTGGTAAGGAATGCGTTACGTGTTTGTGACTGCTGGGTGGTTCAGAAACAAAGTGGAGGCGTCTCATGCCACGTGACTGGCAGCAATTTTGTCAGGGTAGAATTTAGGGTCCCAGCACCTACTTTGGTTTGGGCTTTTCAATTGCTATTGCCTCTCCTGTAGCGCTTTGACATCTGTTTGAATTTACATCAAACTACTTTGGCTCCCCATTCTTGGCTGATTGTACTCCGGTTATGGTGACACTACCCTCCGGACCGGTTTGCAATCACAAAGAGACCGTTTTTCAACATTGGCTTCTGGGAGAATCTGAGACGCTACATTGGAGACATAGATAAATGAGCCCAATCTAAATAAAGAACAATTTGGGCTTCGTTGGCTGACTTCTGAGTCTAGCTTTGAAGAAGGATTCTCGTTTGTACTGATGGTTGCTTCAACTAATTAATATCCAACCTGGACATTCCCTTTTGGAGTCGGCTTTTCCTTTGATGAAGCGGAATAAGGTGGTTTTCAAATAGCGTAGAGGATATGGGATTCCTGTCATTATCACAGAGGAAGTATTTTTAGAAGAGATCAGGACCACCGCTGACTCTGACCACGAAGAAATGGGGTTTCTGAATTACCATACTTAATGTCAAAGACGGGATGAAGGTCCAATCTCAGAATATCCTGGATGGCTCATATCAGAGGTAAACTTGGTGCCTGCTTTTTGCCTAGCTAAAATTGGGGATGCGCAACAGATGAGGGGAAATGCTCATAAAAACGCCTTAAGAACGTACAAGTGTCCCAAACTCGATACAAAATTCCTTTTTTCTGGGATTCCAAGCCGGATCTGAGAACGACCCAAAATGACCGAGGATAGATCGAGTAGAAGCCTGACCGAATTGGCAGCCTTTGTATGCCGATTTAGTTGGCGAGTTTTAAAACATGAAAAATTTCGGATGAGGTGGCGGTAGAGAACCGTCCCTACAAAAAAATAATCTCCGTGACAGATGTGGAGCTTTTCCGCTCCAATCATGGTAATGGGTCGTCAATCCATCTTGCACAAATCCCAAAACCAGTTGATAGTTTGTAAATGGCCGTTGTGAAGGTAAATTCGTCCCTTAAGAAGGTAAGAAAACATCCTCCTGGGAGACGAGACACTTGTGATTTCACCTGTGGCGCAAGTGGGCGGAGACTGAATTGAGTCGAGGCGCAAGTTGCTCTTTCTGGCGCTAAGAGGGGCAACCATTTCGGCTGTACTCCATAAGATTGATGAATTAATAAGGTCTGAAGAAATTACTCTAAACATCGTTTGAATACCTAGGAGAAGCTCATTGTTGATGCGTTTTTAATCGAGGTAGTTAATTAGGTGTTTTATGAATTCAATTTCCATTTTTGCAAAAGAACTTACATTTAGACGACAATGTTATTTTTAAAAATAATTTTAAAACACTAGTGGAACAAGATTAGGATAAGAAAGCCTCCCTAGTTAGGGTAGACTCAGAAATCAGAAGCCATTCGTGCTTGAAAGCTCGAAGGATGCAATCCCTGAGCCACCAGGCGCCTAGCAGCCAAAGCTAAAAAGATTAAATCCTATCGAAACCCACACCACTCGTACTACCTTGTGTCAATCCGTCATGAGACCTTAGAGTGTTTAATAAAATGCATAAAAGGCTTGTGAAAAGCACTCGCAACACTGAGTAGTAGAGGTGGAACCTCGTGCTTATACTTGGCCCAGCCAAAAATTGAACCGATTGTTAGAGATTGAATTAGTGACAGTCTTCCACTGATAAACTGGGGGTGGGCCCCAGGAATGTTCGTCAAAATGACATGAAAGACGCGTACATTAAGCCCCGAATGGTTGCTAACGCGTCTACAACGTGCCAAGAAAAAAGCAACCCTGAAACCACACGTGCCTCGGAACACGATATGACACCGCGTCATGCATCAAGAATTACCATGAGAAAATGGATAGCTTACGGATGTCACCTTTTTCGAAAGGCATTAAATGAGGCAAATAGTTTTGGGAGAAGCCCAAATAAATTCTCCCACTTATCCTAAATTGACTATTAAGATGCTCATAGGGTAAGAAAGTTTACACCCTTCCAAAATTTAAGATGCTTGATTGGAAAAAACAGGACAACTAAATTACCGATTCTATTAAGCATGAATGGATTAGGTATACACATGACCAGAGAAAATTATGAAATCCCAGGCCGCCCTGACAAAGCCACCAAATTTCCGTTAACCTAAGTGACTCAAGTGAGAAAGTGTCAAACTACTTCGTTAACAAGAAAAAAACACAACCATGATGGCTGATACCGCTAAATAAGGGAGCCGCACGGCTGGGATTCAACAAAATCTCATTGTTTGATATCCACAGCCAGGAAAATATTAAGACGCAAACAAAAAAATGCACAAAACGAACCCAACTTCAGATCAGGATTTGGGTAACTCATAACGGTTGCGCTTCCAAATACAGCCAAGCTAACTTGTGCAAGCGAAATCCGGTTCTAAGTCATCTATGTGCCCATAGCAAAGAATACTGCTAATCAGAATTAAATTAAAAATCTAAGCAAAAAAACGCACAAAGCCAAGGAAAGGAGAGGCAAAAAATTAAGAACGCAAGTTACCTAGTTTAATACAGAGCACAAATGTGAATCTTCTGGAAAAAGAACCAAATGAAACTACGAAAAGTAGTAAATCAGACGTAAAAAGGCGATCAGACTTGATGTAGGAGTGAAAAGTTGCATAATACAAACCCCACGATGTATAATATGCAACAAATCCACTCATCCTCCAAGCCTCAAAAAATTCAAAAACAAGTACCAGCAGGTAAATGGGATGATTTAGTAAAACGAAAATATCATGCCAATCAATGCAGCAGTTAGAAGAAATTGTGTTCTCTGAAATGAAGCAAATCTTACTCGTAACGTAAACAATCAAGGGTAATTTTAGTACAACAGCATAATCGTTTTTGATAAAAATTCTCAGTCATCAATATACAGAGTCACGAGTGCACTACATACGATATCTGTTGTAAGAATTAACTTTAAGCTAGCAAAGTGGCTAAAAATATAGTAAGCAATAAATAGTTTCAGTTTAGGGGCTTGCAAAATAATCAAATTTTCTAATCTCTTAAAACATCGGTGTTTCCAGAACCTAACATTTAAGAATGCAGCTCTTTTTTTCCACTACATTTAAATAAACATTTTAAAAATTTTTATGTGTCAAATACTTTGTACAAGTAATTAGCTAACAGTTATTCCTTAAAAAATTTTGGCTTTAATTTTTATTGATCTAATGCCTGCAAATACCCTGTGCACTAATCATTTTCTTGGTAAGGTTGGGATTTTTGAAGTGACTGCGTTGCTTTAGACATTTTCGTGGCACAAAAATTTGTTTAAGTTTGCCCCGCCACAATTTCGCGTTTGATTCTTGTCGTGTGCTGTTTGTCGCACTTTTTGTAGCCAATTCATGGGACGCGTAATCAGGAGTCAGCGTAAGGGAGCGGGAAGTGTTTTCAGAGCGCACGTTAAACATCGGAAGGGTCCTGCCAAGTTGCGCCCCGTAGACTATTCAGAAAGACATGGGTATATCCGTGGTGTTGTTCGGGAAATCGTCCATGATCCTGGTCGTGGTGCTCCTCTGGCTCGTGTTGATTTCCGTGATATGTACTCCTACAGGCACATTAAGCAGCTTTTTATCGCTGCCGAGGGAATGCATACTGGTCAGTTCGTCTACTGCGGGAAGAAGGCTGCTTTACAGGTTTGAAACAAGGTTTAGGAAGTACTTTTTATTAAAAATTAGATTGGTAACGTGTTACCCCTTGGCTCCATGCCTGAGGGTACAGTTATCTGCAATGTAGAAGAGAAGAACGGCGATAGAGGCAGGCTTGCTCGGGCTGGTGGTACCTATGCCACCATTGTGTCTCACAATCACGACACAAATAGGACCCGCGTTAAGCTGCCATCTGGCGCGAAGAAAGTTCTTTCCTCGGGTTGCCGTGCTATGGTTGGTCTTGTCGCCGGTGGTGGACGTATTGATAAGCCTATTCTGAAGGCAGGCCGTGCCTATCACAAGTACAAAGCTAAGCGTAACTGCTGGCCACACGTTCGTGGTGTCTGTATGAACGTGAGTTCTCTTCTTGTCCTTGGCTTGTACTTACTTCTATATAGACTTGCAGTTAATGTTCCTTCCTTTTCCAGCCCGTTGAACATCCTCATGGTGGTGGTAATCATCAGCACATTGGCAAACCGTCAACCATCCGCAGAGACGCCTCCCACGGTAGGAAGGTCGGTCTCATTGCTGCTAGACGCACTGGTCGTATCCGTGGTACTCGTGTCATTGTTGCGAAGTCCGATAAGGAGTAAATGAATAAAGTGTATGCGTGGGTATATTGTTTTATGCGCTGAACTGTGTAATATTTGCAAAGTCCTGATATAACGTTTGGTGAAGTCGCATTATTCGTTTTTGAAAGTTGATTCACCTGGTGATTTAATGTTTTGGTAGGAGTTAACGCTAATTCATTTGTTGAATTATGCTCTGGGGTCGTTTGATTTTGTGTTGGCCTACGGTTCCGAGGTGGTGTGCTTTTCCAGTTAAGACTTAATTATTAGGGCACATCTGAGAATTGTTTCCTCGAACTAACTGCCTTTACGACGAAAGGGTGGATTCCTTCACCTAGCCAAGTGGCCGAGTTTTTAAGTCTTGATCGCTGCGCACCTGTTGGTCTTACAAAGTATCAGTCGTGCTGTGTGAAGGGGTTCGGTTTTTGCTACTTAAATTTAATAAGTACGAAGTTGCTCATGTCAAATTCTGAAAAGCTGCGGGGACGAGGTCTTGACCGGTTGGCTATAAGGCCCGGCAATGGGTGCCAGGTGCTTTTCGATGCTAGGTGGGTTGATTTTTGACTCCGACACTGGGTGCGTTGCCCTACGAGACTTTACTGGATTATTGTTTTGGTGTATAGAAGGTAAGCGGGTAGGTTGAAGTGTTCTTTACAGTACCAATTCGTTGCTAAGACTTTGATATAAGTTGACAAGCACCATTGCTGTTCGGCCTCTAGGCTTGTCACGATCCCCACTTTTACAAAGCATTTTTTTTCTTCCCCCTCCCCCCTATTTTTTGATGCTAATGAAATGTCAACTGAACCTGGTGGATATGACTTCAAATTGTGGGGTTCATGAACCAAGTCTGATTCAGTACCATATTTGAGGCAGAAGTTTCGCTTAGAAACTGAGATCTCACACCATGAGTAGAAGGTGCGGAATGTTACAGCGGAACAACGTACCATTGAGGAATGGCCCAAGGAAAATTTGGATCCTGATTTTGCGCTGCTCAACCATCGACGTGCCAAGTTCAGGCGGGTCTTCCTACCATTGATTACGAGGAGTAGGAACTTACATCATTTGGTTTAATTGTGCCGTGGCAAGGGCTTTTAAGAAAGCGGATGTCATGCGTATTAGCAGCAAGTGGCAAGAAGTTCCACTTTATTACGAACTCGTTCATCTTACTCCATAAACCACGCCTTCATCCACATGTTCACCGACTTACTGACATGTGGAGCGTGACCCTCTCATCACTTCTAGCTCACACTCCACTTTAACTTGTGTGTGGTGAAGTATAGACAGACTTGTTCACTTGCTGAAGGCTTGCTGCGGTCGAGACCTCCCTATCCACTCAATGCCATAAAACTTGAAGGTGCACTAGGAAGACAACCCGGAAGAAAGTCCTCTTCCTACAAGACAACGGAAGACCTAATTATGCCACAATTTGGACTTGTGAGAGGAGATGCCACGCGTTTGAATGGGTGGGATTGGGCTACTGCCTTTTCCAATCCATCCTTTTATTTCTGTTGGTATGTCTTTTAGTGATTCTCACCTTTTCTTGGGATCCATTATCACACAATCACGTGTGAAATAGAACGGGCATTTAGGGGATAAGAAGAGATGGGGGGACGGAGGTGGCTACAGTTACGGCTTGCGTTTAATTGGGTGGGAACAGGTGTCTACCTGGATTACTAATAAAATGCTTGCAATTCCAAAGGCTTCTTCCAGAACGGAACGCAAATTATGCGGTTGAAGTGATGAGAATTCAATGACAGAGGTTAGGAGGCTAGTCTTTCGAGTTAATCATGAATCGCCCCGCATGTGGGTAACTGGGGATTCCTCCCTCATCACCTGCTGTTACCAGTCTCTCAGGTCTTCCCTACGGTGGGAACTCCTATATCTTACAGTGGACTGCAGGCCTATAGTGGTACGTGCGAATGTACCCGCCATAGTCTATCGGGTATCGGCTGGGATTGACGGTATCCGTGAAGACTTATGGCTGAGGCACCAGTTGCTGGTCACCACTCTCCGCTATCATTGGTGTACCATGATCACTAAAGGTGGAGAGACCTGAAACAAACCAGACAAATTGTTTATGAGAAGTTTGCTACAAAGTAATGGCAGATCATCATTTAGGATCAATTTTCCCACTGGTAGAAATCACTTTGCTGACCGACTTGACTTGAGTTGGCCAAGGCAGAGGCGTGGCGGTCACGGAGAGCTTCAAGGTCGAGACTTAAAAGAAGTCGAGGGCCGTAAAGTTGAGTGACAACTAGTTAACTTATTTATAACCTCGCCTTTAATACATAACGCATGGTAACATTAGGTGATTGATATCAGCTGTGTTGCACTTTTTTGAAAATAGAAATAGACCAATGAAAATGCACCTTGAATGGTGACGAAAGTGCCTACTTGTAGATTAAACAATTTAACCAGAAAATTTTAACAAGACTTCTTTTCCCTTTTGATTTCTACTCATGCGATGCAAACGGGTTATTAAAAAAGAGGAAATTAGGTTATTTTGATACTTTAGGCATAAGGTGTAAAGGCTTTCCCACCTATGAGTAATTGGGCTAAATGTTACAAAGTTTAATTGGACGATTATTGAGGCAATCCCATTGGTTGTGAAAGTGGGAATTGGGTTAATTATCGCCGCTCCGACATTCCTTTCCCTGCAATCTAAATGCATCTCAATTCTCAGAGCGTGCGAAGCAGACAATTAGGCAAAGAGAAATTACAAATCTCATGATAATTAGTGAGGAGTTAGAACAGGTACAGGCAAAAATTGCCAACCTGAAAATGGCCCCTTAACAAAAGAAATTCAGCAAAGTGATGCGAAAGATGCTTTCACAACTTATGCACCTTTTTAGTCAGTTTCTGGCGTTGAGATCTTTTACGGTTCATAGTGGCTGTCTCTACACCCTCCTGTACTGGTATTTTTGGTACCATAGACCCTACGAAGTTTTAACAAGTCGCCGCAAGAATTTAATGACATAAAGGACTTTCAAAATAAACAAAGAGACCAATTTGACAAACTTATAGCGATTATTATCGGAAAGTTTTCCAATGCCATTAAATGAAAAGCATTCTTGACGATGATACTTTGTGGGGGACACCACGACCCCCCCCCCCCCAAACTTTTCCCCACAGGACCAGAGGATCTGAATCCTAACAGGGAAAAATTTATCCGATTTCGAATGGAGGTCCTAACTTATTTTTAGTAAGGCACTGCTTCTTGTTGCTGAGTCTATTTCATCAGGAGTGAACGACCCAAAATCATTTGGCCATGTTGACCCCTGACGTTGAGTTTGATTTGGAATTTTATAGTGTTATGCATGAAGACTCGTCGTGAGAATCCTCAACACAGCGAATATTGCCATCAGTGTCTTTGCCGAAGGCGAAAGAAGTCATAAGAGTTGGACAGAGATCGTATTACCGACGTACAGAGGGGCTGAGAGGCTTCTAGCATGGCCAGCGGGCAATGCTTTAATTATCCGCGCAACTAAAACGCGGAGCTAAACAAACTATAAATGTAGTACATAGGGCTCCTCCATTTTTAGCGTCGTTCCCGGGTTCTCCTTACTCAACCTCCCTAGTCGACCATTACAACGTAGTCGGTGCGGCACGAAATGACACCCACGAACCAATGGCGCCAGTCATCGTATTCGCGTGCAACCGAAAAGATATTTGGCCGCAACGTCACCGATTCTCTGGTCCACTCCACTGGATTTGGAGTTTCGTTCTGTTTGGGACCTATAATGGGGAAGGGATTATGTGCTGGTAATCTTGTATGCCCATCGTTTGTCATCTGAACACTGGCCTGAAAGCAGAGTCATTTAATAGTTTCTTGGAAATAGGGCTTTACGCCTATTCCTCGTCTCCACTTTGTTTTTACTTTGGTACTGCCCAGTCACATCCATCTGGGTTCTATTTAGGTAGTGGAGAGGTGGAGGAAGTATCGCATGCTTAATTACCTGACACCTTTACTATGGGCACCCTAGATAGCGTTGTACCGAAATATTACGGATGATTCGCAACCAGCATCGCTTCGATTGTTAAGACCATTCCTGCGAAACACCGAACTGCGGTGGTCATTTTCGACCTTTCTATTGGGGGTCTTCACAGGCTCTCGCACCAGGACCAGATGGCCTTCTTCTGAACCTTTAAGTTTAACCAACAGCAGTAGAAATCCAGGTTGTTCTTGTTCTTGTGAATCGGGTTGCCTTTCCGCTGCCATCGGCGTACCACCTCTACGAGTCTTTTCTGAAGTCGAAGGAATTCATAAGACTGAGGCAGAAAGTGGAATGCTAATGTACGGGAGGGTTGAGGGGTCCCTGGCATGGCCCAGAAGCCATGCTGCCATGAGGAAGTACAATGGTAGAGTCTTAGAAGCCCGCGTGATCAAATGCAGAATTCAACAAACTGTCGAAGCATTACGCAGAACACAATGAAGTTTATCCTTACATGTGTTTGAATGGCTCGAATGCGGACTATCTGAAATCATGTCTAGAATTCACATTTGATGTTAAATCGAGGCAAACTGGAGGTGCAGAATAAAATATACAGGACGTGAAAAAAAAATTATGGATAAAGGTCAATGTGATTTGGTATTTTGTTTAGCCGTATGCTAAAATACGCGGGTAAGTCAATCACAACGGTTTTTACGCTCATTTTGTGGCCTGCTGTTGTGTTTGGGCTAATAGCCTCTCAAATCGGCTGTACGTTTGTTAGCAGTAGATTTTATCACACTACTTTAGCACATTACAACTTCGGGGACGAAACGGTTCAATACACAAAGTGTTTGTAGGAAGACGACAAGAAGGGACCCAGTGCTTCTTTGCCCCAGTGCGACAACGAGTATCAGTAGTTTTTGCCGAAAGTCCCTGTAGCGCTTCCAGTCTCCTACCTAAATCCTTAAAAGCCTCACCAGTCTAAAGGGACATTTATTATAAACATTCAGAAGGGCTGAAAAGCAATATCTTTTGGCCATGCTGCCACCACGGGGGGATAAAATCACAGAAACTAAAGTGGAGACATATTTAAAAGCACAGCGGAACAAATGTTAAATCACGACATTTTCCTACCATTCATAGCAGATAAAATGAGCAATTTTATAAACTACTCCGTCTTTATCTTTTGTTTGAACTTATTTAATGCGTTTTTTACATAATTATTTGGTCATAAAGCCATTAGGAAAACGTGTCACGTATTTGTGACGCCATGATCACTTATCCAAATAGAAATGCTATCAGACGGAAGGGCTTTAGCTTTGACGAAGGTACAAGAAAAGAGTCCTCTCTCGGTACAATTGTCTTCTTTTCCCCTAAGCATTATTCTAGATCTCTCGTGTTTAAAGTACCAAATTATCTATGGTCATTGTGGAGAAAGATTCTTTGACGACTGAGAAAAATGTCACCTTTGAGAGATTCCAGGATCGGTATGGCAGTATACAACCATACGTTTGGAACCTTTACTAAGGAGGAGGAGGAAAAGGCTTTTTCGAATTACGTTATGACTCTCATCCCACAGACACACCCCATTGACCAATCCAGGAGTGAATAGGTAAAGCCCTCCCAACCTTGATGAGGCCATGATGTGAGCCTCTTCGACCGGTAATTTAAAAAGGATCTTTGAGAAGGGGGGGGGAGCCATAACAAGTATGTCCACAGTACAAAGACCTTCGTGTTGACGTTCGCCACTGGATAAACCATGAATTACATCAATGGAGGCCACAGTAAAAAGCCATCCAATCGTTCGCCTAGCCGTGGGGGGAACTTATAGAAGTTGGGTAGAAGACATTTCACCTTGACGAGGCAGCATTAACAATGAGCTTACTTATCGTTATCTTTTTCACATTAACCCCGTATCCACCATTTCAAACTACCAGTATTCAACCTGGAGTGAAAGAACCGAAAGCTGTAACAATTTGAAAATCCCTTTCAGGCTGAATGAAGACATAAGTGGCTAAAAAATCGGTCGGCTGCCCAAATCCGCAGAAGTTGGAGGTGGCTGATAGCCAACCATACATCGGGAGTAATGCACACTTCAAAGCACCTTCCACGGTTGCAAAGGAAATAAAATGATCCGTCACTTTCCTGGAATAACCTTGACCCCCCCTCCTCCCCCCCAACGAGACTGCTGTAGATGAGGCGTAGCCGCGAGGGCTACCAAAGATCCTCTCCACAGTACCAAAGACTCGTTGATGGTATGGAAAAGCGAGCGGAAAAGAATGACAAAAATTCCGAAAATGGTCTAGGCAGAAATCTTTTTTTGGTTTCATTCCTTCATACAATGAAGTGATATCCATCAATCAGTTCCGACTGCCTACTTTTTATCTAAAAAAGGATGAACTGAAATTTCTAATTAAGTGGAATTTTAATCTAACAATAGAATAGTAACCCCTTAATCTGAAGAGATAGGCGAAATTTTTGATGACTACCCTAACGAGTGGTTACCTTAGCTGAACCCCTCCCTCCACCCTCCCCCCATTGCTAATTAGCTACATCGCGTGACCTAATCAAGACGAGGAGGGGGAGGAGGAGGAGGCGGAGGTGTGCGAGTCCATTCCATCTCCTAACTGGGCACTTCGTGCGTTGTTGGTGGATTAATTAGGGGCGAGGGGGTTAAAGAGGGCAAATTGTGAGCTCATAATGAGCTCAAAGTGACAAACTTTCCTTCATTCCTTTAATGGTGCGAAGAAAAAGGAAAGATCTTTCGAAAGGAAAAAAGCTAATGAAACATTTCCTCTTCCACATCGTAATAGTGGGTAGATGCCAGTCCATGAGGGGGAAGACGATTCAGGAGCTGGCGATGTCTATTTGAAAGTGAAGACTGACTTGTGATGTGGTACAGAATTAGTGTCTCACCGGCTGTCACCAAACCATCCACTCAGTAGCCCACTTCATCACGCCCTCCTTGAGGCACGGACCAATTCGGTACATGAGGCTTTGTCTGCTTTGTATGCGGTGGACTGAAGACGAAACTGTTTACAAGACTTCACTCATCTCCTGAAGGTCACATAACGACGGCCGCAGGTGGTACTAAACAATTTGAAGGTGAGTGGGCTAGACAGTGGAGCGGAAAGACAACACAAGACCTCCTTCCTCATGCCATACAACTTAACGTTGAGAAGACTGCACTACGGGTTTGGAGATGGGCTGAATGAAAGATGCTCTCTCCTCTGTATCCTCATTCTCCCTCCAATTGGAGAGCATGGGATTGCCTCATTAGTCCTACGCTCCATCAATAGTAAGACGAAAATGCTTTATCATGGGCGCTTTCAATTTGGAAAAAAAATTTCATCAGTTTTTTGCTGGGGGTAGCTTTCCTCGAGATGCACCACCAAGCAGGCCAAAAGCGTGATTTAAATATACTTGATAGGTTCGCCTGGTGTGGATACTAGTACCGAAAGCTATTAACTTAACAATGTCAATAGTAATAAGAAAATAATTCAAAAATATGTTAGAAACCTTAAGTAGACGCCATTTTCCTTACGCACTAGATAGCCAATCAACGAGCAGTGCATTCGCAGCTTAGAGCCATCAACCAATCAGATTTCAAATAGGTCCTGGTAATTGAAGGAGGAAGGGGGACTTGATACCACAATAATAAGGCGAATTAACCACCTGTGGTAAACATAGAGAAAAAGTCCACCTTACAATGGAGACTGCGCGTCAGGAGAGGGTAACAAGGAAGGCAAGGTTGACTTCGAAATCGGGTTTCTCCATTGACAACATTCTGAGTGGGACGGTAGACAAAGGCGCGGATAAACCCGACATGGGATCAGTGCAGAGGGCAACAAATGCAGCAGTATCCTCGTTTCTCTGCGAAGTGAATCCACACATTCATTTGACTGCGAGTGAGCAGAAGATTGGTGCCATGTTCCCCACCGAGTGTTTCCTTTTGCCTTACTTTATGAAGAACTCGGGTAAGAGTGGCTCCTGAAATTACCATTGAATAAATAACACCAAAAATTGATAAAATTAGGAAGAAAATTATAATTTTTTTGCATAATAAGTTGATAAAATTTGCCTTTAAGTGGTCATTGGACGTGATTTCGCACCAAAATAGCCCATAGGATGATAGAAACCAGGGCAATGATAGGTCAACCTTGACACATAAGTAAATAAAGTTTTTGAATTTAAATCAAGCATCGCTTTGTTGTGCTTCTAAATGTACACGCAAAAATTACTGAATGCATGCATAATTTGTCCTAGATCAGTTTACGGACACGTTTGCTACCAGCGTCACACATATGTGACACCTGAAGTATATTAGACCGCATGTCACAACAGTACGGCCTGTATTTCCTACCAGTTTTTAGTATCTGCAGTTGTCTGACAGTTTTTGGTTGTAGTTTTCTGCTTTTAGCCTGTGGACACCAATTAAATTAGCTGAAAACGTGGATGGAAATCGGGGCCATTCCAGACCAATAGAACCTCTGGACTGTGGTTATTGAGTTGCCTCTGCCACCACCGAAACAAATTTATTAGGTAGCTAAAAGTATGTTAGTTATAGCCGCTTTAACTGTAGGCACTTGCGACAGTTTGAGATTGCTGACAAGCTCCCCTGTAGATATATTACTGCCGTCTCCAACACTTGTTCAAGAGATTCAAGTAAGAGGAGCTAAGAGGTCAATTATAAGGAAGTATTTAAGTAGAAAATTTCCCTATCTACTCTTAAAACCTGTCTGCTGTATGAGAAGGAGTAAAGTCTTGCCGTAGGGAGCAAATGGCTAGGTATACAGGGCTTATGAAAATTCGGCCGCCGCCTCAATTTTGACTTTTATCACATGGCTTTGATTCGTATGAGTTGGGTTAAATTAGCTCTTCGAGCCATGCAAAGGATGCTTAGAATAATGTAGAGATGTTGATTCGAAGTGCTGACTTCCAACAAGTCATTGCTGCATCCTATCATTGACCTTACCTGATGGAGCTATTCTGTGCGGATCCCCGCAACATTGGGTAGGGATTTATAGGCAAAAGCTCGTTTTTTGAGCCACTACTATTTTTTGCGACCATCTTTTTCCCCTTCATTCATAAACGGCTTTTTCGGGACATAAATTCTGTTACCAAATTTTGTAATCTAAAATTGGCTCATGCTACTAGTACTTCACGCTCCCATTTCAGTAGCTCCGCTTTCAATTTTTGCGTTTCCGGGAGCCTGCACCTCGGCTGTGCTAAAACGCTGTCGACGACGCAAGGCACGCACTGTTTTCAGTGATCAGCAGCTCTCGGAATTAGAACTGCGCTTTCAAAGACAGAGGTATCTCTCAACACCGGAGAGGATCGAACTCGCCTCCGTTCTGGGACTGTCGGAAGCCCAGGTTTGTGGCGCTCAAGTTTAAAAGTTGCCTTTTATATTTTGCGCAAAAAATACAAGATAATTGTTGCAAAGATACACATGCTAACGTGAATACCAATTAGGTTCATGAATTGTTTATATCACTGTCCTTGATGATTCCAAAGATTACACCTCAGTGTCGAATGAGTCAAAAGTCTTTCATCAGCATAAAATTGGTTATTTAAGCATTTAGGCAGCATTTTAAGCATCCAATTTCTAAAAGTCACGGGGACAGATGCCTGTTAAATCAAATGACACGGCACATTTGGCCATTGTTAGGTCAAGACCTGGTTCCAGAACCGTCGCATGAAGCATAAAAAGATCTGCAAGGTAAAAACCCTCACTTCTCACTACTGTGACAGTGCTTCAGTGGTTCATTCCTTACTCTCTAAGGAGAGTCCAAATTCCACTACTCCGGTCTCTGCGGTGGAGGTGGAGGGGCAGGAGGCAGACGATGTCAAAGAGTCGCAAAGCCCAGGCAAGGTTATGAAACGCTTCAATAACCCATGCTCCTACGTCAGTACCCAACTCGCTCCTTTCCTTTCCCTCCCCGATGTATTACAATAACCATTCTTTTGGTGTTTCCTATGTACATAAAGATAACAAACACAAGCATTAAATACGCACAAGTATCAAATAACTTCAGTGCTGTTATGAATCATGGGGATTTGCCAATTTTAAAACAAAATTTGCCAGTAAGGAAATGTATTTATCCTTAAAAGAGGAAGAAAGTGAAGTCAGCTAATGAAAATGCGAGATATGAAGGTTGAGACAGGGCGAGGATGGCATTAGGCTTTATTGATAATGCACATGGCCTCGCACTCGTAAATGCTTCTAAACCTGTTGGCATTGCCTTTCAAGCCACCGTAGACAAAAGGCAGGCATGCGCTTTGGCGAGCATCATAGTAGTACGAGGGAAAGTAGGCACGACCTGGGCCCGGATCGACGGGCAACTGGCACGGGTCTACATGCATAGACAAAAGTGATCAAGAATTATTCCCCTCTATCACAAGAGCAAAAACGTTAAACTTGCTACTATTAAAGTGTTCAAAGCTAGAGTTGTCTTTACAAATTATGACAGTATGGAAGTCGGAAAAAATATAACTAATTGTTAGAAGGAAAAGGTGACCTGATATGGCTTAAGGCTAAACTAAAAACTCGAATAATTCCATGTTTGAAACTAGTTGCATATTGCTGCTAACGGCACAGATAAGTAATAATGAAAAACTATGCGGAAAGTTTATGAAAGCATTTTTGAAGAAAGTTTAACTATAAAGCCAAAAAGTTGAAGAGTTAATTATGTGATAATTTTATCTTGATGTTTGCTGCAGTTGGAGTTCTAGATGTAGCAAGGTAAATAAAAGATAATTATTTAAATCAGCAAAACCGACCATCATCACTAGAATCCACCGCATCATACCCCATATAACCTAAAATGTTAGGAAGAACTCATGAATGAAATATTGCTGTAGTCATTCGCGCAAAACGCTGAAAAACAAAAGGAAATGAACAACTGGTAAAATGAACATTTATTTTACAAGGCCAAAGTTAAGCTTGAGTCACTAGTTTCCCAATTACCATGCACCAAAATGTGTTTTAAATATCCCTGACCTTAGAATGGTTTGTGCGATAAATTAAAATAATCTGTACTGTTAGTTATATCTTACCTCCGTGAAGGGGAAGATAGATATAACGGCCAGGGGACCTCAGGGCATCTAAGAAATGATGAATAGATAAAACTGCGTAGTATTAGAATTAATATGATAAAAGGCGTGTCATTAGAAGCAGTATAGGAAAAAAAACGACCGACGGAAATTTCGAAATGCACGCGACTAAAAAGCCTTGTTGTGGGGTTCACTAGGCGAGTGCTGGACACTTCTACTAGAGACATGAATTTAATGTTAAGAAACAAAGGACAATCCATCTTTTGTCTACCTGTCAGCAGGAAAAATTGATATATAAAGAGTTTCTTTTAAAGCAAAGTACTCAGCCTCTAGCCTAGACGTTAAGTGGTCAGTACTATCAAAATAGAAATCGGGACCAGCATTACCGAGGTACCTGTATTAGCTAGGATGAAAGCGACAACAATGATAGCGGCAAGCATTCGCATGCTACTGAATATAACAAACCCTGTATTCAGAGCCCAATTTATAACATTCTGTTTGCCCTTAGGATAAATGCAAAGCATAGCAATGAGTGATGTCATGGCATAGCCAATGCGCTTAGCGGGATTCGTAGCCAAAGGGAAGATTGAGGCAAACCTGCATAGTTAAGTGGGCGAGATATTTAAAGTCTACTGCCTAGTGGGAATTCATTTGAATAAAAAGAATAATGTATGTACGCCTAGTTGATATCAGGATGGAATTTAATAAAGGGATTAATATTATTTCTGAAAGTTTGTCTCGCTATTGAAGGAACTAAACAAGGACCACAGCTATTGTTTACACATCCAAAAAAAACTTTATGAGTATGGAGCGAAAATCGTCGGTCTCCGCTTCCCTATTCCTAGCGTTCCTAGACAAGCCCGGTTGATTCGCTTTGGACATCTTTATTAAAGGTGACAAGATGGAGAGGAAAATACAATGTTCAAGAAGGAGGAGAGCCGCAGTCACTAGGTAAGGGAGAGGACAATCCGGTCACGGGATTCGAATTTCCTGTTTGTCTCCTCCCTGAAAGGTACATTGAAACAACGTAAGTATTACAATGAGTGTTGCGAATTCGGCAAAATGGTATGCCACCAGTCAGAACTCACAAAATAGCTTTGTTTAAATGCTACTTTCTGGGAATCAATATACTATCAATCTACCCATTTTATTGACATCATTGTTAGCAAACTAATTAAGGAAGGTGGGTGTCATTTCAACGTGAATGAAGGAGCTTAGAAAACCTGTAAAAAACTATTGCTTTTAAATCAATTGATATTAAAGAGCCCTGGTATATATTGAACGAGTATTTCGCTTCCCGAATAGTTCGGCTGCTAACTTAATAGCATTAAATGGCATTTCATGTTAGTCTCGTTTCAAAAAGGGTGCAACAGAGTCGCATTTAACAAGCGGAAAGGTACGCAGTCAGTGAAGTTTTAACCATAGAGTTACGTGAAGAAGAAACTATATCCCACGAACAAATCAGAGAGGACTTGGCAGGAGTCTTTAAGAGAAGCTAGAATTAGCACCGCGAATCTGCGATCCTTGATGCCAACCGAGGTTTTTGCTGTGTAATTGTTAAAGGATTGATGCTAATTAATTGCACGACAAGTCAATATAACACGTTACTTAAAAATGCAAGTAGACACTAATTTATTTACTAAATTGCTGGTGGATGCATAAATTTGAGTAAGAAAATAGACATTTCGTGCCTAATCACAGCACCTAAATGTAGCATCTAAGAAAACGTGGGTGCCTCCCTAAATCTAGCAATATAGACCAGGCAATTACGCTAAAGATAAGCAGTATTTTCCCATTCAGAATACTCATAAGCACCGCCTACTGCATGTACGCTCTGAATGGGAAAAGAAGCCCAGACACGAAGCGATCCACAGTTACGACCGCAGAGTAAGCCTACACCTTTACCGACAAATTGGTGATTTGTCTTTTGTTCAGATTTATGAGCTATCAAATGTCAAGAGTGTGACTGACAAGAGTTTAGCAGGTTTGTTATCACCTTGACCAAAAAAAATGCAAGTGAAAGTGAATCACTTAGTATCTGCTACTTTTTGTCATTAAGGGTAGGACCGGAGGATGAAGATTAATTGATTGCGTCATTTGCCAAAGTCTGCTCCTGTTGTGATGAAAGAGAAGGCTGTTGACAGTACCACCAGCATAGCCGCTTTGTTATTCATTCTTTTACCTCCAGTTATAGACCGTCAGATAACAAAGATGGACTACCAGAGGTTATAGTGCGTAGCAAAAATTCAGACTTCACAAAGTGCCAAATTATATAAGAATATCGACTATGTGTTCCCAATGAACAATTATTTTTTCCTATCAAGAGTTAATTCATTCTGCCCACGTGCTAAACCGTCCGTTACAACAATCAAGCGTTATACATTGATTTGCGCCCTTTATTAGTTTACGATAGTCAATTACCTTAAACCGTAAAGGGAGCACATTAATGGGGGTTGTGACAATAAGTCAGGAGCATACAATTCTTGTTCTAACGAAAATTGGCATTTTAAAGACCAGTTTACCAAGCAAAGTGAAATTCATAGCGATGTTATCCAAAACGTTGCGCTATATGGAAGCTGATTAAACAACAGTGACCTTAGCATCGGAAAAATGAAAAATTTTTCTCCTAAAATAAGTTGATCAACACAAAAGATGCATCTTAAAAAAACTATTAATCATGTTTATATGAATTATATGAGTTCTCGAAATCTCTTATAAATGCAAATCACATATAATAAAACAGTAAGCAAAAAAAAACGAAATTTGAGGTTCTTAAAGAAATTATAAAAGTATTTTTAAACCTTAGTAAAACCCAAACTTACAATTTTCTAGGTGATTTTTTAAGCATAAATGAGTCTCGAAAAAACTTCACCTGATGAACAACTTTTCATCTAATTTATTGACATACATCTTGTATCCTCAAATTTAACCATATTAAAGAGATCGCTTTGCTCATAGTCCCTTCTTTTGAAGTGGTTATTACTTTAATTAAGCATGAAGATTGATTTACCACCTCTCAGAAAAGTGGGGAGCTGTTGACTCAGAAAATAGAGGAGCAAACCACAATGACTGAAGAGGTTATTTGGTTAAATGTTGACTCAACAAAATACCATCTTGCTATATCGTGATCAATCGGGACGACAGACTGAGCTTTTACTTTTATTTATGCACAAGGAGACTTATTCATATTAATTTATAAAAAATAAACTCCAGTGTTAAAGCTCAAGCTTTTATAATCTTCATGACCTGACGTATGCAAATTAGGCTCTACACGACCTCAACTTTGCCTCAAGATGGAATAGGAGCAAACTCTACCCTCCCCCGTAGGGACACACTGGTTGGTATAAAAGGGAGAGGAATGGGGATTCATCACCCACTCCCCTCATTATGGTGCACCCCATTTTTCTTCTACTCCTTGCGTTTATCTCAACCCCAATCTTTGCCGGTAAGTTAACGAATATTTTTCCAAACGCCGTTTTTGACACATCAAAGAGCGGCAAAGATAATAGAGAGTAAAGAAGTAGTTCTCTATAACTTGTAGAACATGTATTAGTAGAAAAAATATGCTTGATTTAAAGTGCTTGTTTTAAATGCAGGTGGTATTTTGCGAGGTAGAGCACCACCACCTTCAGGTGAGTTGGAAAACTGTACTTGACGTTGCTTTGTTAAAAGTACTATACAAGTGACACACAACTGCTCTCTTAACTAGCATCCAAATTAAATCAAGCAGATGTTGGACACTTTAGCTGGAATGCGTTGAAATGCTTGAGGGGGTTTCTGTTGACTCTCAGATAATCACAAAAGATTGCGCACATTTCGGTTTAGCACACTGCAATGACTCGCCGTAGGTTATAAAGACCTGTGCGACGCATCCGCCAGTTTGTCAGCACTACCACACACACACACACACTCATTCGGTATGCAAATCGGGCTTGACTGCTTTGAGAATCAAGTTTAAATCGGTTTAAGTACTACAAGAGAAGTTGGCTTCTCGCCAAATTTAGTGCAGGTGGGGGCACGGAGTGAGAGTGATATGAGGTGGGTAATCAAGGCTCCTCCATCCTTGATTACAAAGAAGATATATTTATGCGTTGCTATTAACATATACCTAATATTTTATTCATTAAATAGGAAACGCGGCTAAATTCGCCAATGCTGAACTTAGTAAGTGAAAGTCGTATATTTTGCAAAGCCCCCATGGGACAGAAAAAAATATATTCTTTTCTAATAGGAAGATAGCAAGTAATTAAAGTACCTAAACAAATATCACATCACTGTGGCAATTACTTTTTCATTGCTTTACTTTCAAAAGGTCTTGTAAATAATAAATTACGCTGTGATGCTACCAAATTTTATTGCTTTAACTTGCCATTGTACCAAAAAGTCATGCGCATTTGGATTTATTGCACATTTAATCTATGAAAAATTTTCATCGTTATTTGTAGAGTTAATTGATAAGAGGCCTGAGAAACAAATCCCCAACTACGTTGAGTTAGTCAAGGAAGGTAAGACTTGTGTGCAACAGTCTGAGTTATCTGCAGAGGATATTTCAGATTTATCATTTTTGGCGCTTAACGAGTATTTAAGAGCTCAGAAATAAACTTGAGTTGCAGAAGGTAACACAGTAATATACTGCACGTACAAGAATCAGTATACCATTAATACTTAAAACAAATTCGCAGTAAAGAAAAGCAATTTATTGTAAAGGATGCGCCCGTTCTTAGAAGGGGACGGCTTGTATCGGTAGGCGGGGCAATTTCTTCCGCAAATTTTTAATACAACCCAACAGTGTTTATAAACGGTAGCGCTGAATAATCTTTTTAACCTCTTAACAACAGTGAGAAGAGTTCCTGTATACTCTCCGAAAAGGCTCTGTAAGTGATACTTTAAATATTTGCTCAAATAGTTTGTGCTCAAACTGTACATACGCAATTTAAGTAAGCATGTCATCAAGTCAATTTTTGTGATTGAAAAGGTAAAATAAAAGTGTATAGTAGGATAAAAGAAATTTTTGGCAATCAGGCATCATTAGTTTAATGGTGTAGAATACTTAAGGTCTGTGAGAGTAGTCTTTAATTATAAAAATAACACTATCATTATTTAAGATCGAGATGCATTTACCTGGGAAAACATTGGTAAGGTATCCTGTGGTACAATTAATTGTCTGGTTATTTGTTTCAAAGCGCTTGATTACTTAATTTAAACTGATAAAACGCAAGAATATTTGCAAAAGTAAGGAAAAACTTATCCTCCGTTTCAGCCAAAGACTATGAGACCCTTCGAAATGGTGGCGATCTGCATCAGTTAGGTAAGAGCCAGAAATTTTGACTTTTTTATCCGCTAACTTACAAACTAATAGATGTTAATGTCGAAACTACTCAGTTGCTTTGGCAAGATTTAATTACAAAACCAACCCGCTCAATGAGTAACAATCTTATTTTAATTAGCTGCAGGTGATTTTCTTCGTTAGCTCAACGAAAAGTTCACCAGCGAAGGGATTTAAGCATCTATTTTTAGGCTTTGAGATAAGCTTTTTTGCTCAATTTCGTGAAGTCTACTAAAAGGTTGGTAAGGTAAAAGCAAAAGCTATTTATTACAAAAATCAAAGCTTCATCAAGTATGCAGATGTGTAGTCGTCCCACAAATACCTAATTTTTGACAGTTATTAGAAAAAAGGTATTTGCTTATTTCATACACCTGTGGCAAGCCATTTGAAATTTGTGAAAATTCTGGTTTCTGAAATGGGGTCATTTCTCATCCAAATCACAATACGGATTCTCGTGAGTGATTTATTCTCACACTAATCAAAAACACTGATTGCGTCCTTAGATTTCTTTTCTGCACTTTTAACTAATTAAGCTCACCTTACCAATTGTTCGCCTTACATACTTTGCAGTAATTTATGGGGATCACCTGCCCTACAAACCATAATCAACCGCAAGTTTTCATTTAAATCAGTGGCAAATGGAGTTGTTATACAATTAATTAATAGCCGTTTTTTAATATTAACGTTTAAATACCACCATCCCGAAAGGGCAAAAACAAGTTCTTTTCCTACCTTTCACTTCACCATCACATCGATGTACACGAAGTAACTTCTAATCTGACAAAATGATTTTATTTGTATTTTCGAAAGAATTGAGGATTTGAGAAGAAAATTAACTGACTAGTGCCGATCTTTTGATTTATTTCGGCTTGATATTTTACTTATTTTAAGTTACTCAGATTATATGGTCTACTTATTTAAAAGCAGCATAAAAATTTTTCCGATTTTTGTCCTAGATTCCGAGGTGGATGAGAATGAGAAACATCAATATAGAGGTACTGATTTCTTTTTCGGCAATTAGAAATGTAAAATGTTTCAATTGTTGCGAATTTGCATTCCCCTCAGGCTCACTGAGTTTAGGAAAACAAAGTGTGTGATAGGAAGAAAATGGCAAATCTTTTCTTGTAATAAATATTTGGATTAAACGAACTTTTTTTTCAATTCAATTCAGTTTCTTTTCAATTATTTTTGGAATTATTACTTGAATGTTTGCAAGAGTGTGCGAGTTCCCTCGTATTTCATCCCCATCTTTTTTTAGTTCCTCGTTCGGTAATGTACGACAGCATTGGCCACATCTTCCACCTTGGTCACAAACGTGAGTAACACGCACATTAAGAACTGATCTCGGGCCAGAGGTTTGGCACTTTTGTAATCAGCGCAAACCTTGCATTTCCCCATAAATGATTACTACTATCACCTAATTAATTATTATAACAGTAAAAAATAGATAGATAGTTTAAGGTTCGCAAGGCACTTTTAAAAAATACAATCTCTTCCTTACAATAATTTCAATTAGGTTAACTTTGCATGCCTAAAATTTTACTCCTTTTTTCTCTTGCTATTTTTAAAGAACGGATTGGAGTAGACTGAGGCATTGAAACCAGGTTTTTGTGGTCTGAGAAAAACTGGCAATAACTTCCTATTTTAACTTTTATCTAGATAAGCACGGGGATATACTACCGATTGGTATGTTACTATTTTACTTACAAAGTTTTAATTTTTCATAGACCAACCTACTTTTGAGCATTACTTAAATAGGCAAATAAGTAGCACAGAGAGTGCGTTTGGTATTTAATACATTTACTTACTTTATTTGTAGTGTATTTGGATGAAAAAAACCAGCGTAAGTTGGTATTTTTTAAAAATTTTGTTTCTTATTGCATTTTTTTCCAACTGCTTTATGTTTTATCTTTGAAAATGTGCAATGTTTCCAAGTGTAAGTGATAAGTGAGAGTGGGCTAACTCTAGGGTTCGGATAACGCCTCAAGCAGTGGCAAACGAATCTCAACACAAAAACACGAACTTAAGCAGCTTTTGCGGCTTTACCACCAATTATTTGCCACGTAACCACTTTATAATCCCCCTGCTTCTTACTGTAGAAAGACAAATTCTCAGAAGGTGTACTTACATCTACCATCCGGGCCTTGGGAGTGACAAAATCGAGATGTTCTACTATAGCGTCAAGGACAAGAACTGCTTTCCCTTCACCTACACCGGGTTTGGCGGCAACGCGAACCGTTTTGACTCCTATGAGGAGTGCATGCAAACATGCACCACAGATCCCTCCAGTGAGGAGGAGGAGGAGGAGGAGGAGGAAGAGGAGTAAACTAGCTTTCAAACATTTGGAAGAAAACACATTTTAGCGTGGAGTTATTTAGGTGTTTGGGTTCAGTGTGCCATTTAATAAGTAACTGTTAACAAAGAATTCAATCTGTTACTCCCGACTTAATGGGGATGCTGAGGAAAGCTCTTGATTAAAAGATATGCTAGATAGTGGTCATAATAGGCACTGTTCAAATTTCAAAAGTTGATGAGTGAAATTTCTCACTTTTAGCAATAAGTAAATAATATAGGTATTGTTTACACCAATCTGAAAGACATCGTCAATGCGTGTCTTTGTTTAATCACAGGGCAAAGGCAAGGTGATAAAAAACGGTGTGAATGTAATGACCTGAAACTTCGTTAAACCGCATGTCTTGGGTGCTTTTTTTTCATGAGGCTTGTATCTCTCCTCTTCCCTGGTCCTCATACTCGTAGAACACCCAGGTTGATTTGGCTTAAACATGTTTATTAGGGTAAGTAAATGAGGTAAGCAAGTACAGAGTTTAATGTGGTGTGGACACGGAAACGCTCTCGGGGTCGCTGGATTTTCACGCCGCAGTTAAGAGGTTCGACTTGTATTCCCGACTCCTCTCTGGCGAGGAACAATAAAACAACATGAATATTACATTATACCTTTTATTCACTAGCAATAAACACCTTTGATTGTGTGGACCTTAACAACTTTAATATGGGCCTAGGGTGCTACAGTGACCACGGACATGTGCTGCTAAGGTAGTGTAACGTCTTGGTAATTTGTTTAACCACGCGCACTCAGCAGTCCCTGTGAGTTAAACATATGCTCCGTGGAGTGGGGCTCTATGCACTTCTGTTTCCAAATGACAAACCCAGCCTTTTAATGGTTTGACGCATTTTAACTCCACGGAGAATCCGGAATACTAGCTTGGCGAACATTAAGTATGCTCAAGACCTCTGTGGTACATAGAGTAAAATAAATGATACTTAGAGTAGACTATAGAGTCCGGAGAATTCCCTGAAGACAAAAGAAGGCATAATAATTAGGCAGAATATATATTTTAATACGACAATGGTTATCCCTCGGTAATGGTGAGGCGCCACTGTTGTACTCTGAATTGGTTTTTGCGTACCTAGCTGGGAGGGCTGTCCTTTCGGGCCATGCCAATAACCCAGACACCTTCTCCGTGCTGAACATATATATATTCTGCCCGAGTATTGTGCCTTCTTTCGTCCTCAGGGAAGTCTCGGGACGTTCCCATATACTCTGCAAGGGGGAGGTATTTGGGCTACTGGCATGGCTTGAAGGCCAGTCCACCCAGTGTGGTACAAAGGACAAGTCAGAAGTGGCTCCTAGCCAATAGGGAGATACACAACCATCGTATTACAAGACTATAAATGTAATTGTACGTTATGCTAATAAAAACGCCTACATACACTGAATTTGGAAAGGTATTGGAAACGTGGGTATTCTAACAAGAACATATGCGTATATTTATTGTCAAATACCAATCATTTAAAAACTCTAAGCATTTTAAAAAATATAAAGTCAGATATCTTAGCGTTTGGGATTTTGCACTTTTTTGAGTAAAAACGTCCTAATGCTACCGTAAAAATTATGCTAACTAATCAATGATTTGATTCAGAAGGTGCGAGTGTACCTGCTAACACTCGCTTAATAGTGCCAATATACACTAAAAAAGGATTTACAATTTTATTTTTGAAAAGCAATGTTATTTATTTTTTTGAGTTGAAGGAAATGTATTTGAATGATTCGTTAACTAGCGCAAACTATACGAGTGAACTGTTTCAGCCAATCAATTTGCAGCACTGTTCAGTGAGCAAGATTTTCTATTCGCATTTAAGCGTAAATTTTTTCGTTAAAAATGTGGTCAAGTAAACTAAGAGAAATGGAAAAATCACCATCATCTTCCAATCAAGAAGATGCAGATACTGCTTTAGTCCCTGAACCTCAAGCGGCCGCATCGACTGAAATCCCGTGTAAATCCACCGATATTTGTATGTTCTTTTTGCGCTAACTTACACCTTCAGCTGTTAAAGAAATGGTTAGTTACGGGCTCAACGTGTCAAGGTATTTTGTGCAATTGACGACTTCTCTCTTAGTGCAATTACAGATGTATTATTTGCTCACCCATTTCTGGTCCTTCGACATCAATGCCAAGTAATTCCATAGGAAGCATTAGTTCTTCTTTCAGGTTCGAAGCCGAAGCAAATCTATTCATTTTCTACCATTTTCTCTCCTACCGATTATACGCACTTATGTTTCGCGGCAGGTTAGATGCATACGTACATGTATTGTATTACTTTATGCTGTCAGGGGGTATTATCGCTATGGAAGGGACTAAGTGGTGCAGTAACAGTGAAAGTTGTTAAAACAGTTTCCGAAAATGGACTCTCTGAGGTTCTGTCACTTCCCAAGTTGGGTTTTGTTTTTCGCAATAATTTCGAGTCTTTAGAGAAATTACTATCTATAGCAGTGCTGCCAAAATTTCGCTTCATGTTCTCCTCAAAGTGTAAGGATTTTTTCTGATGTAATAAAATCTAGACTTTCTTGGATGATTGTAACTCCATTTTACGCTGCAAGCATTGTGGAATTTGTTCAGGTAAGCTGGTGCTCATTTCGCTTAGATATGTACCGATATGAGGTGTTTTTATTTGAGTATTTGAGTCATTTTTGAGGGTACTACGGGCTATCTCAGTTTGGGAAAACGTTTATCGTTAAAGTACAGATGTACTGGAACAGTATAGACACGGAAGCGCCTTCATGACATGAAGGTGTTAACCAAGATCGTGGAGACCGTAGGGCTCACGTAGTTAAATGTGTTTTAAAACGAGTTTCATTTTGCTGCATAATTTATTTTCTTCTTGAGTACTACTGGCGCTCTCATTGCCAACTCTTCTTCGCCTGTCATGAGTCTTTTCTTTAGCAGTGCACAGGGACAAAGGTGGCGCGAGGAACTTAGCTTGTAGGATGAGTGGTACCTACTAGTGACAGTCCATGCTGTGGAACAGAGTTGGGTTTCCTAATACTAGGTCCTCCGTCGAGGGAAACATCAATTTTGGGGTTAATTCGGAAGACTGAACATATCTGGGAGCGCATCCTCTAGCTCGATCGCCCTTCCTGTTAACGCTTACTCAAAGATATTAAGAGAAGGAGTGATATCATGTTCTTAGGCTATGCTTTAAATTGTTTTGGTCGGATACACATAGTGAAGTACATTACGGTTTGTTGCAACTTGTCTTCGTACAGAATTCGGGAATGTGGCCTGCCAAAATCAACGTCTCTTCAACTTTCTTGTTGATTCATACATCCACATCGTGGATTTTCTTTCTGTGATCTGACAAGACATAGTGATCCAGAAAAATACTTTATTGCACATGACCTTAGGGGCACTAAACGTGGACAGATGGTAGTTTGCAAATCTAAACCTCTCATTATAATGTGTTTGATCCTCCTATACTATCTTTACTGCAGTCAGATATAGCCTCAGAGCCGACAACCTTGGTGTCTTGCCTCCAGGAGGGGCTGCGACGTCTCCTGCCCAACATCTCTCCTACCGTTTCACGAATGGGTTCCGTGGGGGGCAAACTCAAGGCGGGTTTGCGAGCAATTCCCATTCGAACTTCACGCCTCCTGCCCGTATGGCGACTCGTGCTGCCTGTAGTGGTGCTTGGCGTGGGGCAGCATATTATTCACAGTTTTGTGAGCTTTGGAGTTAGTGCCTATTTGGGACGTGACCAAGAGCCGGAGCAGTTAGATGCGGAGGTAGCTGAGTCGTGCAACATTCCGGTACGTTTTTGGCTCCTATTTGGTCATATCTAACCCCCTTTGGCCCCCTTGGGCTGTTAAATTAACTCCATGAGTCTCAACTTATGCATTAGGGTTTTCTATCTTGCTGTGTTGTAGCCTTGATCTATTAAATTATCACAAGTGAAGGAGCGTTTCCCGTAATTCCATCGTCTCCTCAGGGAGGTCACCCCATCTGCTGTATCATCTATTTCACAGTAATAATGGATCCCCAATTATACAGCTTAACTCTACCTCTCTTAATAGCTTGACTTTGATGATCCAGGCCAGAAATAAACCAAGATTTTTGACCTCATTTGATTGTTTTATGAGAACACCAAACCCTAACCGCTTTATTTGACTATTCCTAAGCATTTTGCTTACACCGAGGTCCGCAATATTGTCTCCAACTGTGCATTCTGTGGGAAAAACATTGCTGTTTTTGGTTCTAGACTCCCCCAGAAAAATTTACAATAAAAAGGCCGAGGCATGAAATCACAGGTTCACATTTCCCCCGGCTTAGCCTACTTACAAACAATCAGTAAACATTTGTGGGGCTCTGTTGATAAATTAAGCGCCCGGCTTGTGGAGTAATTTTCTTCATTTACTCCACCCATACTTCGATCGGTATTCATACACAGTATAACGCCGTCATTATTATTGCACTTAAAACTGGGTTTCAGTGTGCTTAGGCTGAATAAAGTGAAATGCTGTGCAGTCAACTTTGTCTAAAATCCATTCTTTTCTCGTCTAGTAAAGTTCATAACTGCTTCTGTTATGCGCGTTAATTGGTGTGAAAGAATTGGCTGCTCTGCAGATAAAAGAAACAGACTTTCTTAGACAATCTAGCTTATGAAACTTGAGTAGTTTATCTTATAATCTTTACATTTGTATGCATTTCTAGCCAGAAGAGTTCATTTTAGGCATTAGGATCATAGAAGGTAGCGCGTTTTTTTGTGATAAAATGGTGTTTTTAATCTTCCCATTATCACCCGATCGTATCCATTCTCTGCGACTGCTGCACCATGAAAAGGCGCATTGAGAGGCGGGATGCATTATCACGTTATTGTGGTAATAAATACCTCCACTGGTGCCATTTCCATCCGAAATACTTACTGCAGACGTTCTCAAAACATTATCTCCATCTTTATGAGCTCGCTTTAACGCAGTGCAATGACATAAGCCCTTTTACCTTTATGATGATGGGCGCCCACTATCAAATTACTTTTCTAAGGAAACTCCTTCAGAGGAATTGACGTAGATTTCTGCTTTATGCTCCCTTTCGGGGGCAAATCAGAGAGGTAGGAGGGGGACACTTTTTACCCATTATTCTGTGATAGCTCAAAAGGGAGAATATCTGTGGGTGCGATGTTTCTTTACCGAAAGAGAAGCACATTGATCATCTCATGCATAAGCTATCCGAATGCATCTCTATCAGATTTTGACACTTACTCAACTCCATCTAGCTTGGAGACGTCCTTCACTTCCAGACTTATTTTAAATGATCCATTTGCTATAGAAATGGCAGAACTAATTCAATCTGCTTCATCTGTGTCTCGAGGTGGATAGATGTATCCAACTTGGTCTCTGCTGTGATCTCCCAAGAGTAAAAGTGTCGGGCAAAGTAGAACTTTTTCAAGCATCAAATCACTTAAAAGGATGCTGCTATGGTAGCACAAAGCGTACTTTTAGGCGGAAGGTGTGTTTTGCCGCGAGTGCTGGTAGTCAGTGCACATCTCATGGGTCAATTCAGGTCACGTCAAGACTATTGACAACAGCAGTAGCTCGTGAATGGTAATGAACGAATTTGTAAAAACCGAATCTACAGACGTCTTGCCTTTTTGAAAATCTCAAGCATAATATGGTGCGGGGATGAGCGGCTGCGCCACCATGGGTAACTGGAATGGTGTCAACGTTTCAAAGACGCGGCTCTAAGCCCCAAGCCTCGATACTCATTCAGCTTTTGAAATGCCTGGACGTGAATAGTCGACTTGTAATCCATTGTAAACCCGCACAAGTTAAAAAAAACAGATGCAGACCTCACTCCTTGAAAGTGTTTATTATTTTGTGTAAAACCAAAAGTCCAAGTTTGCCTCAGACGCCCTCTCCCATTCTCCTCTGATATACTTGTGGTTCGAGGTGGATCCATCTACTTCCTTCTATCGCACCCGGTTTCACCCCAAATCGGAACCTCTAAAAACACTTTATTATTTATTCTCTCTGACGTTTTAAGCTGTCTTGACCTTATGGCAGAAAATGAGGTGTCTTCCTCAGAATAGTCAAATTGAAATCTTTGAGATGTAGCGAATGGGCTTAACAAAACTCGGACACCACCATATGCGTGAGCTTTCCTGTCACTCAAATGATTTCCCAATTGTTTTTTTCCCCCCTCTTCGTCGAGCCAAATGGCGTTGCATTCGCGGTACTACCACGTGGTGTGGTGAGAATGGTTATGGTCATTGTCAAGGTAGTCGAAGAGAAAAAAGAAGAGTAGACACATCCTATTGTCTAGCGGTTTCCATTTGTCACTATGCCTTACCCATCTTTCTCCATTCCTCTCTTTGGTTAGTTTTAGCACCCTTATTGCGTCTATTATTGTTTTTCAACCTTTCTTTACCGAGCAGTGATTATAAATTCCATACTCTCTCTCTACTTTAACTACGAGTGGGGGTTTTTGAAATAAAACACGAATTCAGGGAGTGCAAACGGCGTCAACTTGAACATTTTCGGCGTAGGAGGAGTTTTCAGTATGGTCTGCCTCACGTCGTCATTGAGACTGCAACCCCCACCTCCACGAGATCAGAAATTCTAAGAGGTAAGTGTTCACAGGGGTGACGGCTTTCGTCTGGCACTGAAAATACCATGACTGGCACTATCACTGTCCAAACGCCTTGCTGCTCACAAACCGCGTGTTCCGCTGCTGCATTGCGCTTGAAGTCCGCGAGGGTTAGGATTCCACGCTGTTGTTCACAAGGTGCGCCTCCCTCAGCTCCGTGCACAGAGTAGCACTGTCGATCGCCAACTTGTCTGAAGACCTTTGGAGTGGGTCGTGATCTGTGACGCACTTGCCACTTCTCACAGTGTGCTGTACGGGTAGGACCACACATCTCCACTTGCTTGTAGCATGCAAGAAGGGCGTCGCTATGCCAGTGCTTATTGCAGTAGAGAAGAGTTTCAAAATTTTCCTCCACCATATCCACTCCCCCTTCCCTTATTTCGCAAAATCAAGCGCAAGCTGCGGATTTGCTTGTCCTAAGTGGACTCAGATAAACTGTAGAGTGCAATTTAGTGTTATCATCTCCTTTTTTTCGCATTCATTTAGATTTAAAAATTAATTAAAATGCCCCGTCTGCTGTATGTTAAAAAGCCTGACAAACGTATAGTGCATTTTGAAGGCACCTCGACAGTCGGTCGGACCTGGATACACTCACTTAAGTTAGCAGCCCAAGTTAGGCCGGTAGCAATCATATTTATTCGAGTTGTTTTTTTCCGACTGTCGGGGAAAACGAGGCGATTTGCCCTTTTTACCGACAGTAGTGAATCTACTTAGCTTTAGGTGCAAGCACGGAATCTAGTTGGGGGAAAAATGTCTTTAGTTAATGCATATCTTTTCTTTTGTTAAAAATTAGGGCTTTTGTTTTCTCACAAGAATCAGGTTTAACACATTTGTCACTAGCGCCACGCATGCGTGACGTTATTACATCAGCCTGGCGTCACATATATGTGACGCTTGTTTAGTATCACTTAGTAATCGAATCTTGTAAACAGGTAGGTTGAGTTTAAACTCATAACATAGATAAGGGATGTTTCTGGTCTGTAAAAGGATAAATTACGCTTTCGTAGACAATTTAAGGTCATGCTGGAACATTGAAGCTCATGGAGTGGGTCAAATGCGTTAATGGGTATTTGGAGCACATTGCCGTCTGGACTTTCAAGTTGTAGTGCTCCATCAATGGTTGTCGTTATAGCGCGTCACAGGCCTACCACATCATTGTTTTGCCCTGACGTCCTGTCACAATGGCCATTTATGGCCCCTGCTTTTTTACATCAGTCTTGACACTTGACGTCGGCGCTCCCCTTTTTTCCTTTAAAGGACGTCCCACTTGTGTTTTTGGGATAAAAGTAATTTGCTCGCAGTAATGGCTGCGCATGAATTCGGTGTACTTCGTTAAGCCTTAACTCCTGGATTTTTTAGCGCTCCGAGGCTTTCTCAAAGCTGAAAGTAGTCATAACACTAGGGCAGAAAACGCATCACTGGCATACGGAAGGGCTGGCATGTCCTGGAGGACATGCCGTTCTGTGGAAGTGCAATCGCGAAGCCCTAAGTGCCTGCGTAATCAAAGCAAAGAGTTAGCCAAATAATCAAGGTAGTACGTAGTCCCCTCTCTTCTTTTGAGCGTCGTCCCCGCCGCTCCCCTTGGTCAACCTTCTGCGTCGGCCATCACAACGCAGTCGGTGCTTTGGGAAAAACATCCACGAACCAACCGTGCCATCCGTGGAATTTGCGTGCAACTGAGGAGGAGCTTGACCTCGGTGTCACTTATTCCTCTTTGGAATTCCATGGGATCTGGAGTTTTGTCCTGTTTAGGAACTGTGGCGAAGGCAAGGGGAATGTGCTCGTCATCTCGTGTGTCCATCACTAGTCGTGAGACCGCTGACCGAGAAGCAGAGTTACTTGGCAAAGGACGGCGTTTAAAACAGCATAATGGTGATGGGGTTTTGTGTCCATTCCTCCTTGCCACTTTGTCTTCACTTCAGTACTACGCAGCCATACATCCACCAGGGTTCTGTCCAGTTGGTAGAGGGGTGGAGGAGGCATGGCGAGTTCACTTGCTTGATACCTTCATGCAGGTGCCGTAGACAACTTCGTAACGAACTTTGCTAGATGGCTCACGGCCAGTGTTGCCTCGGTTTTTAATGGCGTTCCTGCAGAACACAGGACTGGGTGTTAGTTGCTGAAGATAGATGCCATTTGTAGTCCTCCCATCCCCAGCAGATGCCCTTCTTCCGTCACTTTACTGTTTGTCAGTCAGCAATAGGAATGTGGGTAGTTGTCCTTTATGTTTGGGTTCGCTTTCCACTGCCATCAATGCAGCGCTTTGAGTCTTCCTTGAAGGTGAAAAAAGTCATAGCACCAGCACAAGGTATATTTTGCCGATGTAGGGAAGGGCTGGGGGCTACTGGCTTGACCCAGAGGACATTCCTCGGAGCCTTGCATGCCTCCGCAGCCAAAACGAAAAATTAAACAACCTATTAAAGTATTACAATTTGTTGACCAGTCTTGCGTCCAAACTGCTCTCAGTTCCCCATCCGAAATTCGATCGGTTACAGGGGAGAAGGGTGTTTGGTGTTCGCTTTTCCCCTGGGAACGTCCCAAAGCTTAGATGGCTGAAAGTTAGCTCTCTACCATTTGGAGACCTGGAGCAGAACAAATTGCCACCATGTTAAAAGCCGACTGGTTGGTGAGCTAAAAGACTCCATATTATTGCATGAGTAATTAAGGTAAGTACCCTCTGTACCCCCGGTAGCCTCAGTGTTTACCTGACTGTAACGCCTGGACTTATTTCCTGTAAGTCCATCTAACCTTGCCCAATCGGCTCCCCTATCTTTACCCTTTATCTGAGGTCATGCCACTAACCCCTGAATGTGTCATCTACGCGATCCCTCTGTTGCGTTTCTGCCCAGACTTATCCATCCAAAACAGATCTCTTTCGTCTAGAGCTAATTTTTGTTTCTTTAAAATTATTTCTTTATTCAAGAGGCGTTATTTTAAGTTATCGTTTTTCACACTCACCCTAACGGAAGTCTTAAATTCCGAGGATATCGCTGTCGCCTAATCTAAGGCATACACGCAATACAAGCTTCAATTCTTGGGAGGTTGTATGAAAGATTTATCAGTGGCCACCACTACTACATGCTGAAGGAAACATGTGTAGGGTAAAACTTTCACTTTTTTTGGTCCTCCTTTTCTTATGAACAGCTTGTGATTTTGTTCGTCTTTTCTACTTCTTTGCGGTTTTAACACGTTCTCTACCAGCGTCACATATGTGTGACGCATTCTTCTTGCCAGTTTACGATAACAGATTGCGGTGGACTATGTTGCAACTAGATTAGCTGAGGCTGGAATGATAAAATGGATAAAAAGTATTCCTGATTTGGTCGATTTTCTTCCCGAGTTCCTGGCGCCAAACGTGTTAATTTTGATTAGGTGCTTGCCACATGTAACATGTGTAGGACAAAACCTTCAGCGTTTTTAGTCCTCCTTTTCTAGTGAACACTTCGTGATACCATTTGTCTTTTTCACCTATTCGCATTTTTAACACGTTCCTTACCGGCGTAACATATGTGTGACATGCTCTTCTTGTTGGTTCACGCTAACAGATCGCGGAAATTCACATTACAAGCAGTGTGGTTGGGATTGAAATGGTAAACCCTGATCTGTTAGCTGTCGTGCTAATCTTGATAAGGTTTTCGCTATGTGGAAAAATCTAATGTTGTAGGCGCTTCTCGCATGAAAGACTTCCAGTTCTTCAACTCTTATCTCCCCTCGGGTTGTGGCGATTGCCAAATCCTACCATATTTCAATAGCTCTTTTTTTACGAGTCTCCACGCGCTTAGTCATTCTTCCTCCTGTACCGTTTAGGCTTGGTAATTAGTCTACAAAATCGAGATTTTTGTTACTGTGATTCACCACTATAAATGCAGCGTCCCTAGGCTTCCCCATGTACACAATGGGAGGAGGCACTGAGATGACGCCCACTCATTTGCATGCTGTAATTATTACCCTCCTACACTTTTATGGAGAGTTTTGATTTTGTTTTTGTTGTGGTGGGGATAAGTTCTTTCGTTGCAAAGTAATCCTCCTTTCAATGGGACCTTCTTTCTATCCACCTTAGCTTCGGATAGGACGCGTTCGTAAGTGAATTTGTGGATAAAAGCTTTTTTTGGCCATTGGTAACTAGTTTACGTATTTATCAAATCATTTTTATCTCTACGGGGAAATAAATTCACAAGTGAATTTTAGTGTTACACTTTAGGGTGTATCAAAATATCACATTGATTAGGCGATTTGGGATAGAATCATTTGCCAAAAAATACTCGACATTTTGAACAACTTTGGCCGAAGTGTTGGAGTCGCAACCAGCGAGGTACCGAATCAGAAGAGGCTGGAAGGACCCGCGTAGTTGTTTGGAAGGGGGTTTTATGTGGTTCCTCTTCTATTTCGGCAATTATAGGAGGGGGGCAAGGAGTATCATGATTTGCCATCACCGTGAGAGGGTTCTTGACTCCAACGATGGTTCCGATCGCGAATTGTGCTGAGGAGGGGGTCTCTTCATTTATTTATTTACGGCTGAGGATGGGTTTCCATCGACCGCCAATCAATTTGCGGGTGATGTTTGACCTTAAGTGGGGTTATTGAATAAGATCCGTACCACATTCCTCGCTTCCACTTCATTTCCATTTCTGATATCGTTCAACCACCTACTCAGGCTATTGATGAAGTGGCTTTGAATAATTTAACCCTGGCTACATTTCAGAACCTGCAGTTTGGGTCCTTCCCAGAAGTCGACGCTCCTCCAGTGGCTTTTCTGTTGCGAGTTTCCACAGATCTCTCTCTCCCCAACTGATGTTTTCTTTCGGCGGTGTTTTGCTGTGGTCTCCAGCAGAAACTTGGGATTGGGGTCGTTACATACGACTATTTACTCGTAGGCACTACAAAGCTTAGAACTGTGTCAGTTTAACGTGTTGTTTATGAACTTCCTATTCGTAAAACGTCGGTTGGCCCTGATGGGTGGAATTTCACCTTATCTGCTCCGGGAGTCGAGTTGACCTCAGAGGCTGATTTTCCGTCAAATTCGTTGTGGTCTAGCGTTTGGAGAGGCTATGAATGTGGTAGTAGAGCACAGCATCCGTCAGAACTGGCTTGAATGCATGGATAAGTAAGGCGGCAAGTGAATAATTTGGTTGTGGTGGCGTACCGCCCAAACCTTATCACTGAAATGATTTATGAATGGATGGAAGGAGGAGGAGGTTAAGGAGGGAAGGTTTTTTATGCTTAATCGCGCAATGTGAGAACAAAGAATTACGTGGGTGGTGATGAAACATCTGGTTATCCTCTATGCCATCATAAAGCGAGGTGGGGAAGCTGTGGATGCTCCAAGGGGAATGGGTACCACGTGGCTAGGTAACAGGTGGCAATGGGGTAGGAGGCCTTTCACTCCCTTATTCACCACTTCACTCCACTTCACTTTGTTGTGGTAGACTACAGACAGAATTATTCACTGGCAATTACGTATTCGTTGAAGGCGAAACAATTAGGGCTGAGACCTATTCTATTCCATCCTGTCGTCTGTCTCCAACCTTGTACTGCACCTCAGAATTGGAAGATGGCTTTCTATCATCACCATCTGGGTGGTTATTATAATTTCTTGCCACTATTCAACCACATTTGAAGCGGTAGAAGCGGAGATGGCTCCCAGAGACACATTGTTACGTAAAAGTGGGATTCCCAACTATTTTGTATCTCATTGGGAAGTGATGGATTGGCTGAAATTGTGATTACTCCTACGGACCTAGATCGTACCCGGTTGCCTTGTAGCATATAGAGGCCGAATAGCTGGAGGCTGGAAAGCCTCGTTCTATACGTAACTCAAAGAAATGACATGAAAAATTACTGAATTTGATTTGCCATGCATTGAGAGGAGATTTGCATTCCCGTCTTTTTCCTCAACGCTGAATTTGAAGCGATGTATATTTTTTCTGATGTGGTTAATTAGCGGTGTTTTCTTTCCATGAGTACACCAACGAGGAGGAATTTTCGCATCCTGCTTTTTTCCCCCTCCGTCCTCCTCCGCCCCATCACTTTCTACTCCTGTCCTGCCTTTGATCTTGGCCTGGTCAGTCGAGACTATGCTCCCCCTCCTCGTGAAGTGGGGGAATTGTGTGAAATTGGTGAATTTAGTCTCTGGCAGGTAGTAGGAAAGGCAATTTCACCACAATGCAACCATCCCCTTAGGGCAAATTCATTTTCAAGTGTCTTTTTTCCCTCCCGCGCTTCTTTGGGTAACTATTCACCCCCCACCGCTCCTCCCCTCCGCTCCATCAAGCCTATCAACTTGATCAAGTTGGGTTGAGTTGCGAAATCAATCTCCTCCTTATGTTTCTTTTTCTTTTGAATAAAGGAGGATTTTATTGTTGGCGGGAGGCTGCTAGATTCACTCTCAATGCTCTCGACGGTTTCTCTCGCCTGTCTAGTAGGTTCTCCTCCACACCGGAGCAAAGATGCTATTACTCTCAATTGTTTGCGTTCTCTTTCAAACAACTAAGAAGGAAAGTGAAAGTGAAACTGGCTTTTTACGTTTTAGTCAACAGTTTTTCCTTAAGAAAGTTGCTCTCTTTTCCCCTCTGCTGAATTGAGGAAGCAGGGCGGTCTTTGCAGATACCTTTTTATTGTTGGTGCTTTGAATTTCGAATCAGTAAGAAGTAAACACGAATTGGTCAGGTGGGTTGCAGTCCGGCAGTCTAAAATTCACTACATGGTATGGTCTTGTAGGAGGTTTTTTATCAAGTATTCTCCTTTCTTTTCATTTGATGGGTGTCCTTTTCCCTGAATAAGTCGAGTCCTCCTCTCTCTCCCCGTAGTCACAGTCATCTGTTGCCAGTTGACTGTTGTGTTGGGAATTTCTTATCGTAAGAGCGTGCATCGCACCGAGTCTTTCCTGAATTCAAAGGTCGATGTAATGCTGGGGGACGCACAGAAGGGCGGAGGAGTTGTTAACATGACTAGGAGGTCACGCCACCCACCCTAACAACAATGGGTGCCTGTGAAATGAAAACGAGATGTTCGTCCTCACCACTCCCCTTGGTCAACTTCCCCATCAATTATCATAACGCAGTCTGTGCTTTGGGAAAAACACACTCGAACCAATGTGCCAGCCGTGGAATTTGCATGTAACTGAGGGGATACTTGACCTCAATATCACTTATTCCTCTTTGCAATTCCATGGGATCTGCAGTTTCGTCCTGTTTGGGAACTGTATTGGGGAAGGGGGTTTGTACTGGCCATTTCTTGTATCCCCCACTAGTCGTGAAATCGCTGACCGGGGAGCCGAGTTGCTTGGCGAAGGATGGCGCTTAAAATAGCTTCATGCTGATGGGATTTTGTATCTATTCCTCCTTGCAGCTTTGTTCTCACTTCAGTACTGCGCAGCCATATATCTACCAGGGCTCTGTTTAGTTAGTAGAGGGGTGGAGGAGGAGGTACCGCGTGTTCACTTACTTGATATCTTCATCCAGGTACCATGGACAATTTCGTAACGAACTTTGCTAGGTGGCTCACGGCTAGTGTCACCTCGGTTGTTAATAACCCTCCTGTAGAACGCAGGACTGGGTGTTGGTTGCCGAAAGTAGACG
>NW_020170420.1:499582-626985 GCF_000524195.1 Echinococcus granulosus | reverse complement strand
CCATTTTCAACCCTCCTATTATGAGTTGCCACAGATTCACTCATCTACAGCATATTTCCCTCTTCAGTTGTACAAATCGGGATGGATATCCTTTGCACTGGGATTTGCTTTCGGCGGCCAGCAATGTGGCGCTCCGAGTTTTCCCTGAAGTCGTAAAAAGTCATCGTAGTGTGGCAGAACTTGTATTGCCGTAGTACATGAGGGTCGGGGGCTTGGAGGTCATTACCGTCCAGCCTTAAGTACCCGAAGACGTAAACAAGCTATCAAAGTATTACAAATGAACTTCTACATTGAAACAGGACTTTGTTAATGAAAAAACACTTTCTGCTTGGGGAAAAAAATGCGTGAAATCCTCAAGCGTACGCACAAAATTGTGATTTGAAGGACATATTTAATTATGTATTCCCTCAAATTGGATGTTGTTCTTTCTAAACGTGCAAATCTGCACGTAGCTGTATTATGGACTTAAGAGGTAGCTCGAGGGGACGGGAGGTGGATCCATGCCTCATGTGTGGAGACCGAATCGTGGTAGTCCCTCTCCAACGCTCCTCGTGATTACTCCCTCTTATCTCGGTCGTCACAACTTTTCGAGGGAACTGAAGTCGCCCGTTGAGTTCGGAGGAATACGAATATTGTGCTTCCTTCATTAGGGGACAAAATCATTGGATGGAAGTCACAACACGCGAAGTGCACCCTGTCTTCTTTTCCCATTTCCTCATTCTCAAGTTCTTGCAACACAGGATGTTCCCCAGTTTTCCTTTCATTGTGCTCCACGAATAGCCGTTTTCATGGCGACGTTTGCAGACACTCCGTCCAGACTTGTTTTTTTAGCCTCATTCCCGTTTATTATGATGCGTAGCTTGGAGGTGGAGTAGTTGGCGAAAGTTGATGCGGTTTTGACAGTCACCATGGCTTCGGCTCTCTACAACAAGCATCTCCCTTCTAGGACGTTTTAGCCTGGTGGCCAGCTGGAGGAGATGAAATTTTTTTCTATTTAAATACCGATGTTTTGCACTTCTTGGGGGCTTAGGGGACTGGGTGATTTTCTAGTACCTACATGCTTCCTTGTATATCACCTTATTTTCCACTAGAAGCATCGTATAAAACCAACTTTTTGTTTCTACCTTGTCGTACTTTACAACTCGTATGCGCGCTTTGCTCCCATTTGCCCCCTCCTTATGACGACTATAGCTTCTCGGCCCCGTTGCGGTGCTTCATGTAGCAACGTCCAGTTTTTTTCTTTCATTCTCAGTTCTCTGACAGTTCATACATTGCCTTGTTTGTGGCCGGCATGATTTCTCCCCTGACCAGTTCCTCTTTTCAGCTCTGTGGCTATTTTCTGATCCCCCCCCCCACCTCAATGGATACAGAGTTCGCCACCTATTATCCACTGCATAAATAAAACAGTTGTCAGGGCTTTCTAAACTGATTGAATGTGTTTTCTTGTGTTACGCTTATCCCTCGTCCTCGTGGATAACACGAGTTGGTAAATCTCTCATTGAAGCGCTTTAAGCATTGGCCGTTTGACTTGAAGAGGTCAAGTGATAATGCAGCCCTGGAAGTTTTCGGCCATCCGGATTGTATCCAGGAGAGTGAAGAGTGATAAACCTCCTTAGTGTGGAGATAAGTAGAAAAGTGAGACTTTGTTTTCGCTCTAGAAGAAGGTGATGAACTTCCGTTCAATCTTGGGCCGCATGTGTCACATCAAACCTTTAACTGCTGTCTCGAATTAACCGATTGCCGACTTATCCGAGTTACCGAAGGGGAGCATCTTGTCTGTGAGCTTGAAATGGTGTTGGAGCACTTTCCCAGCACGTAGAGATGGTAACCCTGAAAGGTGGTACTTTTGAAGAAGTTCAAGTATTCTAATGTTAGATTTTTAATCTTACTTCCACCTACAGGATGCTTCATCTTCGTCACAGAAGGGCATTGATGGAAACGATCGAACTCTTTTGACATCACACCGGCGGGAGAAAATGCTCCAGGCCGCCTACTCTCTCTTCACTAGCGATCTGACCGCCGATTTTGTCGCTTCTCTGACCTCTGAGGCGATTCTCTTTCCCCTTGAAACTATTGCTGTTCGACTCTGTGTTCAAGGCACTAGAACTCTGGTGGATAATCTTGATACTGGTGATTCTGTTATCCCTATAATCACCTCCTTTGACGGACCATTTGACGTTTTGCGACATTCATCTTCCTCGGCTTCGGGTTTTATTGGTCTGTACCGAGGATTTGGCGCTCTCATACTGCAATATGCCGTTCAACTCGCCTTCCTTATCGGTGTGAAATATGCCTATGAACGTGTCCTCTACTACAGCTCTCCGACATCAACCCAACCACCTCCACCTCCGATTGGGAGATCTTCAATGCCTTCTGACTACGAACCAACCAATCAGCATCCATCCTCCTTCCAGTCTCCTTTCTACTCAACGGTGCCAAATCTGTTGGATCATCAACCAACAACATCGGTTTGGCAGCCGAATCTTGATTCAGAGCGTTGGAGGACCTCGGATCCAAATTTGAACTCGAAAAATGGGGCACCTCTGGTGCCGAATAGGTCTTCCTTTGTGTTTCGTGGTTACAGTCCTGGACCCTTTGATGCACCCTTGTAACGTAGCTTTTTTGAGCCATTCTTCATTCTCTCCTACCTGTCTGTCTATCTTATTTTTTTCCTATCTAAATATTACACGAGAAAGCTGGAAGTCAAGATGTCTTTTACTTCGTCGATGTGTGGCCACTCCGGCCTGAGTCTTTGTGCACAACGGACGCGCCCTTCTTTTCTAACTTCCCTCTTCGTACTGTCCGCTGCAATGGTTGTACCCTTGGAGCAATTTTATCGGTGCTGCCAACATTGTTGGGTCCGAGTTAATCCTCTAGAGGGTTTTAACTCACCCACTTTGCCGTTAGTAGGTCCGATTTCCTGGGAAGGGGAGCAGCTTTGGCAACTGGGATTCCAATCAAGCTTAGGACAAAGGGCAGGATTCTTTGTCTGCCCAATAAATTTGGCTACCAAGTCTCCTTTCTACCATCATTATTTGAACTCCATAAATGATGTCCCTCTAGCTCATTCTCCTCCTATTTTCCTGATTAATTCATTGCTCCAATTCATGCAGAACTAATGGACATTTTAACAGAGAGTAGCTGATACTAACCAGCACTTTCCATAATTTTCATACTTCCCTTCTTTTTTATCCTCCCACTTTGAAAGAGTGCAAAACAGTAACGGGACGGAATTTTTTTTACCGCGCGCACTATCCATGCTTATGTGCGATGGATCACTACCTTTGTCCCACCCCTCGCCTGTCGAGAGGGCACTTTTGGAGCATTCAGAAAGTAAAGCATACATAAAATGAGTATTTTTAGCTCAATTCTTTAGGTGGTAGCTGTAGTCTTTTAATCATTCTCAAGTTGTATCGCAATCCTGGCGACATCATCCTCCTCTCTCACCCCTTACCTCCACTCCTCCCGCCCCGCTGCTTTAAAGAGGCCTCCTAGCGCAACGGTAGTACTGGTCACGATGCCAATTATTAATTCTTGTGGTATAGAATAAAAGCAGGAAGGATTTTCTTACTTTTTTTAGGGCAATTTAAATTTCTGGTTAAGATGCTCTTCCTTTGTAGAGATTGTTAGGTTTTTCGAGGGGCCTTCAGGCGTCTGATGCTCTAAAGCGGTCTTTGTGTCCCAAATTATGGTCCTCGTAAGCTGAACGCCGATTGGAGCGGATGGGTGGGATTCCAACTTGTCTGCTTCGTGAGCCGAGTGTACATTACTTACGAACCTGAAGCAGAAGCTGCTTTTTCGTCGAATTTGTTGTGGTCTAGCATTTGAAGGAGGCGTAAATGTGGCAACTGTACACTGTATCCACCAGAACTGGCTTAAAATACATTGTGACGGTCAATTGCACAACCCTTACCACTCAAATGATGGATTGATGCGGGATAGACGGGTACGAGCTGGATGGCTATGGAATGAATAAGGAACAGACGCGCGGTGGATGTTTACGGAAGAAAGGTCCTCTATACTTGGTTGTGCACTGCAGGGACAAGACATTACGTTCGTATTGACGAAACATTTGATTAGCAGCTATTTTACCACGGAGTCCAGAGAGGGAGCTGTGATGGAATCCTCGAAAGAACTTAGGTACCATATGTATAGAAAAGTGATGGTAATTAAACAAAAGAACTTGCATCCTGTTCTTCATTATCTTACTTCACTAGGCCTTATTAAATAGTTAACCGACTGACTGATTGAGTTCTTGCAAGTTGTTCCGCTGTTTGTTAAACTTTGGCTGCCTCCACCAAATACTCGACTCTGCTGCTTGGATTAACCGCTCATGCCTTTTGAAGCAAGCACTACAGAAAGTAATGTCCAGGATACTGTGTCTACATTCTGTGTGTGGTAGACTACAGGCTGGATTGTTCACTAAAAAGTATTTATTGATGGCGGAACGACTAAAACTGAGACCTGTCTTTTCTATCCCTTCCTATCATCTCGCCTCTTCTATTCACCTAATAAGTACCATACGAAATAAGGTTGTGGAGTAAATTTTATTCAAAGGCAATCAGGATTAATTAGTTAATCTAGTGATATTTTTAGAAGTAAACTCAATGTCCTGCCCCGGCTTGCCGCAAAACCTACCGAAATGACAATTTGCGATCCACGTGAGGTAATAGAAAGATACTACCACCTCCTCCTCCACAGTCTTTCGATGTCACTTCTCCACGTTATAATTTTTCTAGGCACTAACTTTTAGCAATCACATTTAAAAGTAATAGACAGTTGGGAAGAAGAATTGAGGTGGAATTTGAGGCGCCTAGGAAGTTTGTCTTAAAAGGATCCCAACAATGCTGCTCGTTATTTGAATGAACAGAATATTTTACGTAGAAGACAACCATCTCACTACTTTTGAGTTTTTCCGTTTGTAATACGGGGGTTACTTGATCTCGCTCTCACCACTTGATCTTTTGCATTACTAAGGAAGAAATTGGCGTAAATTTAATTCTTGAGTATTAGAGGTGCATACGATGCTTTGGGTAAAAAATAAACTATTTTTAGACATTCAACAGCCAGATCACCGTCGCCTAATTGGTAGGTCTAAATATTGTTTTCCCGATTTAAAAATATTTTCAATTTTTCCTGATTCCGTAAAAAAGACTCCTACGATAATTGGCAATTGTCAGCAATGCATTCACTTTGTTGTTTTATGCAGAAAGCAAATTGATTAACACAAAAAATACATTAAAAGTAATTCAACTCCGCGTCAGACGGAGACTCAAGAGTTTGCGTAGCCGCCCCGAAAACTAAAACAAGTCCGACCTTAACAGGGGCGAAATGTATTTATAATTCTTTTATAATCTATTGATAAACCAAATTATGTGGCAAAAATACAGCCTTTTTTGCGAATAAGCTGGTAAATTTATGGCAGATCGAGTTAATTTTGTCTGCAATGTTATTAATTTTCCTCATTTTCTCATTCAATGATTGATGGTAGCCGTAATGATATGACAACAGTGTTTATGTCTCCTCCTTATCAAAAATGATTTATGCACATATTTTGGGGAATTTTCTGTCTCATCCAAATTGTCTCATTTCATTTCTCATGGGTGGGAGCAAAAATCAACTGTCATTAGAGCAACTTGCCTTTTATGAGAAAAACACACATCATCATAATACTCAGTAACATTCTATCATTTTGTGAACTTGTCGCATTTTTTCAGAATTTGTATACGAATTTGTTTCAAATGTCTAATGGGATTGCTCGGCCTCACTTCCAAAAAGTATTCTATTTCAGATACATTTACAGACCTACTATTCGTGGTGCTTTTACTCGGGATCCTAAATGAGTTAATAAAATTGTAACGGTTTCAGCAATTTCTGCTTCCTCCTCTGCTTTCACATTCTGGGTTAGCAAAGACCATCTTTTATCGAATAATTTTCCTACAAGTCCATAGGGAACTGAGGTTAAATGGGTTCCAAGGTCGTTTCCGCCATGGGGATCAATAGCGTCCTCTTCTCATACAATAGGTAAATTCAAACAAAAACCTGTTACAGAATAAATGCCTGAATCGAACGAGCGTGTATGTGTGTAGGCTTATGGGGTAATTTGGCCAGATGCTTAGCTACTTCGGCCTTTGCCGATCGTTTCGTAATTATATTATAGAGGATCCCCGATTGCTTTGTAGATCTCACTTGTGATTGATATGGTTCGTTACGGCTTCAGAGACAACTGGAGCCACAATTGATGGATAAGTCAACGGATAAATTGTTGACTGATCTGCTATTGCTAGGCATGATAACTTACTTTTGATGTTGTCTACACCGTCATCCCAATTCTACCTGTCCCTTATTGCAACCCCAAAAAGAAGGAGAAATATGTTGTCCTTAGATAATACGCCTCATTCGCAATTGATTTTATCTTTCAGTTGTAAGGCCTTCAAGTCAAAAATACAAGATTATTCTAATTTGTTTCTATGTTATGATTTAAAAGTGGAATTCCTAGGGGAATTATTCTAACCAAAAGCAGTATTTTACGAATCCTAGACATTTTATAGCAATCGGTATTGTACTCCTACCTCTAGAGTCATATCCTTGGATATGGAAGGCCGATTAACAGAGGACTTCGGGTGGGTGAAGTTTACAGATTTGCAAGAACTCATGAGCTATCAATCAGATCTTGTCTTCGCCGTGGCGGATGTTGACGCCCACTTAACCACGGGGTTTTTTTTTAAACTGGATCCTTGATGCCAAAAGAGGCTCATTCAAACCGTTTAGTTTATTTACTTTTGGTCGGCGAAACATCTGCTCTTGCGCTCCTTTCTGCCACACTCAGGACAGAGAAAATGAAATAAGCTTGAAAATAGTGCATCCCTCGGTATCAACCGAATGCACTAAATAATTCTCCTACTGTACCTTTTATTGTCTGTTAAACCGTGAAAGTGAAAGGACTGAGCAAGTTCTTGCATGGACTTAACGGGCAATGGGCGAGCCACTAACGAGGCGGCTACATTCCCAGCTTCTCCCAATTGTTGTTGCCTGAGAAATAAAAATTCAAAGCTGTCATCAACGATTTATTGCATCACCATGATTCTATCTACCACTTGGGCCATCATTATGCTTCTTCCAAGCTACTATAAAAGTGTCCCATTTGTAAAGCCCTTCCCATGTTGTTTACATGACACATTTGGCCGACCTTCCACGGACAAAAAGCGGATGCTTTGGTACACTCTAAGCCAGCCTTGCTTTTATTTTGCTTCCGTCACTTTTGCATGGCTTGCCTCGGCCACTACTGCCCTTCCGCACCGACTTAGTTAAAGCGACCAAAAAAGTTATAATCATCTTTTTGTTTACTGGGTTTTGGAGAGTTCACAATTCCTCTACATCTTTTTGTCAAAAAATAAAAAAAGATGCGACAGTTATGTTTTTCGAAGTTTCCATTTGCCCAGTGGCTAGCTTTTAAAATGTCGCGGGTGTGAATGACCGGAAGTCTGTAGATCCAAGTAAACTGACCAAACTTGCAAATTACTGCGTCTCCCTTTGAAGCAGTAAAGCTGCCCTTTACAAGTAGCCTACCACCCTTCTAAGTGAAAGGATCGAAAAAGTGTTGCAAGGTTACCTAACATAAAGAAATGATAGCAGAACAACAAAGTTGGCATTGCGAGAAATCTTGCCTATACAAAACACAAGCTTTGTCTAAGCGGGCTATTTTCTGTCAAAGTGGTGACAAACCACTGGGGAATGTATGTCACCAAGGCCATTTGATATGCCTAATCCATCGTCCCCTGTTTTTCATTTATTTCTGCTAATTTGTGAGGAGGTTTAATGCACTCCCTCCTTCAACTCTTTCTTCAAAAGTAATCGTCTCTGTAATTTATTAAAAATTTTCGAAGGGCGCCTCTTTTGTTTGTTTTAGTGATGAGTGTAGGAGATTCTGCCCTAGTATGAAGGTGACAAAGAGGCACTTGAAAACATCTTCACACTAAGAGGAGTAAAGAGCCCCCTCATAAGCTCTACTAAAAGCAGTATCAGAGGTTGAGAATTTGACATCTGTTTAATTTTGGATCAAAATCCTGTAACGGGATGTCACAATACCAGTCGGGGAGGGGAATGGCTTGGATATGTTCGTGCCCTGATGCGTGACCTATCTTGTAAAGAGATGAAATATATCACTCATGTTTCATGATGTGAGATTCCAGTTCCATTCTTCCAAGGCTTTCATTTCTTTTGCTCCAAAAAGCAAAGCGGATAGAAAGTTAATGAACTTTAACAATTCCCACTTTTCCGTTCCAGTTAAACTTTCTCAATTCTCACTGAATTCATTAGGGGATTCATTGCTTCCCCCTCCTCTTCCGCCACCTCCCTCACGTCATTCTTCTCCTCTCATTACTGCATTTAATTTAACTTAAAAAAACCATCTCAAACATAAAGAAGTAGTCTTGCTCAACCTTTTTACTTCTGTTTGCATAAAGGGATGAGGAATCACCTCGAGTGGATATTTAAGAATTTTTTATTAACATGTGCATTTAAATCAACGTGAGAAACAAATGCATGCATTTTAAGCAAAAAGCGATGGTAACTGTCAAATTCCAATTAAGCTTCCCTTCACAAAATTAATGAGAGAAATAAACTATAAACTTCCCACTTCTGCCATATTTAATATACTGACACTCTCAAATTTTTTTTTAAGGATGCGTTGCAATATTTATGATTTCGAGTTGAAGAGCCTTCTTCACCTCAATTTGTTGCAGGGACCTTTAAAATCGGTGTGATTTTTAACGTGTAAAACTTGACTAAGAAAAGCAGCTCGGTGCTAAAACATGTACACTTGATATTTTTTGAAAAAGTCGTCCGTCACTTATCTATAAGCAACAAACGATTTAATGAAATATATCATCTGTCACGTTCAAGGCCAAAGTTGATCGACTAAATCAATTTGTCACTTCATTCGTTATGAGCAATGTTTAAATTTATATCTGTGTTGCAGTTATGGGGTTGTTTGCGCTAGTTACTCTAAGCAGTAAATTTTGAACAGCTCGAAGCTGCGAATTATGCATGAAAGGTACATATTGCAACATTGTGGTCCTTATGTGAGGCAATAGTTCTATGCTCAAGAAAGCAAATATACTTGGGTCGATAACTTCTTAGGAATATTTTACACCATTCTGACACAAGTTGAACTCTTGCGTGCCCAAGTGTTCCTGTTACATACACTTTATAGAGTTCCCTGCATCCTAATGCGCAATATGTTTTTTGTTGGACCACGAAAGTAGTGTCCAGATCCAACTCAAACGAACAGCCTGCTTAATGTTCTTTACTGAATACCACATTAAAACCTTGCAGAAGATTGATGTCCGTTGTGGTCGTTGAATAAGCACAGGCGAAGTGGATAAGCTTTCGAGTGACGATGTTGACTTTTGGCGAGTATTTAATTTTCATTTCTGTCTAATAATTCACTGGCCATGATCACAACCCTAGATAAGCTTTTAGTCCTAGAATACCAGACCTTTATATTTTTGTGCGTTTTATGCTTGAACCGATTATGAAACTTCTAGGCGAATCTGTGCACTGCGTCGTCAATTTCTCCGAATATTAATACCACCATTGTTCCTAGGTTCATTAAAGCTTCGGCCCATTGTACAAGGATGATGCACTCTGCCAAAGAAGGTGGTACCTTGTTTGTTTGTCCTTTTTCATTTTGCTTGAAATCACAAGCAGTCTAGACGTAGATTAATTCCATCGGATTAGCAAGCCCGTAAGCACACATCATATGACCATTAATAAAGAAAAAATTGGCCTAATAAAAACCTTCGCTCTTTACCTACAAGACTGCCAATTTTTGCTGTCGAGTGAGGTTGGGCTTTTCTAGGGTTAGGGTTTGGCTTTGGGGTATGGAAATTGCCAAATATCTGCCAGATTTTTACACCGTTCTTTGTTTGTGCGGTTCATCTTCGGAGAAATTCCAAACCAAATCGGAGCTTATACTGATATCAACAGGTGCAAAAATGCCAGACTTTTCTTGAGGCAAATATGTAATGCCGACCTACACAGGGGCTTGGGGACACTGACGTGATCTGGAGACCAAGCCGCCGGTCACATGAACCAGTGGTTAAGTCCTAGTTGACCCCTAACCAAGACTGAGGGCTAAGCAAAAACTTAAAGTACTGCACACATGATTTTCGTCTATAATGAGGTTAGCAACATTTTAGCGGCTCCCATCGAATCAGAGGTTCCATGAAGAACTTGGAAAGAAAAATTTTCCTCATTTGAACTCACACATGGACGCGCATTAAACTTAAAATTGGTTACTTCCTAAAAAAATTAGGTAGAAGAAATACAGTGATTTGAATTTTATTACACTTTCTCTCCCATAATTAAACGAAACCCAGCAATTTCATTAAATTTAACGTCGTCACAAAAATGCTTTAACTGCTCCCGATCTGACATTGCTGCTTGAAATCCTCTATTTACCAATAAAAAAACCCACACTTTTTTGAAGTTTTTCCGAACTTTTGCCTTTGAAGCTTTCTATTTTTATTGATAAGCATCTTAAAAAAAAACGAAATTCAATTTACCTGGATTTGCTGGGTGAGCAGTTGTTGTGCCCGTGCAGCCACCGCTAGGTCGATTTAAACAAGTCTGCATTTTTAATTTATTTATAACTTTTAAGGCATTAGGCATGGCCCAAATACCTAATTAATCAAATGTCAGTTGAGTGAATATGTAACAAAAAGTTTTCAATTCTAACTTACAATTTCCGCTGCCGATTTCCTAGCGTTGCACTAACAGTCAACAAGGCAGCAGCTAATTTCCTTGACTACTTTAGGCGGTTTTATGCAAAAAAAATTTTTCATGAGTCAATGAGCGTAAATGGATCCAAAATCCAACTGCGGTCTTTCAACCATCTGCGATGCGGCAAGAAGTGTTGAGGTCGTGTTAGAGAGAACTTAGGAGGGAAAGGGAGTTGAGTGCTTACCTGCTGAAAGGCTGGAAGAGGTTGGGTGACAGCCTAGTGGAGGTTAGGAGAATATTCGGCATCAACGATGCTCTCCGCGGCAACTTTTCGACTTCATTCGACACAAACTTACCCTAGGGAATTCGATCCGTCGGAGCAGCAGCAGGGAGGAGTTCGTGTCTTGGGTTAAATATCACCAGCCAAATGTCGTTGACTTTGTTGGAATTAGCGAAAATAGTATCCCCTACAAATTAAACCTGGACTGATCCATAGGTAGTACGTGCTCTATTCTGCTGTTCTAATAATATAATAGTGGATTTATCACAGCTTCTTCATCTCCTTCTTCTTTTCCTTCTCCTTTTTCCTCCTCTTCTCCTTCATTTTTTAGTCTACTGCCTAATGGATGACATGGGAAAAGTGTTTTAGTGAAACCTTCACAATACATATATCGCCCTGTTGGTGAATGGGGGGTAGCAGTTGTAGATCTCTATCCTCTACAGGATAGGCAAGGACAATTAGTTGCCTGGGTAACATAAGCGATATGGGCGAGTTAATCAGCACAACACAGCATTCACCCCCAACACAACCTACCACCTTTCAACACCTCAGGAGTAAACAGTCTAAGACCTCGGACACCACCCCCACCCTTAGCCCTGTGACATATGTCATGGTTTTTGCCTCAGAGAGGCAATTGAATAGTTTTGAGGTGAGTGAAATGGGAAAAAGTAGGAGGACACCCTTATCACACATTTATGGAGCTCCGCTTTAAGGTAATTGTTTCCATCTCTCCAAATGGACACATAAAATAAGATTATTGCAAGGCATCAAGTAGCCTGGAGCGCCACTAAGCCTCTTAATCCGCATAATGGAGGTTTAAAAGAAAATATTACGGGAGAGGGCAGATGTGAGGGGGTTGGGTGGAGTTGGAGCCACACACATCTTCGCCGTAATGGAGAATTTAGGCATAAATTCCACTTTGGTCTTGCGAATAGCTTTTAGCATTTGGCGGTTGGTGAGGCCACGATTTGTCTTGATGTCTCGGCTCATTCTATTCTTGGTGTCTCTGCTAACCCTTTTGACAAAGTCCAATTTTTTCATAGCTGTCACTGCGTCATGGCTTATTTAACTTGTCTGAGAGTGGAGTAGTACGTCTAACCTTACAGAGGCATTAGTGCATAGGGGCTGGTAGACAGTCAACCACGCTGGAAGGGTTCGCGTATTTAGCGGGCCACTAGTGGGGTCATCCAGTCACCACATTAGCCTAGCAGAAGTATTTCATTCCCTTCGCCAAGTTTTCCTCTCAGGATGGACGAATGTAAAAAATTCTGACTTCGACTGATTTCAAATTTACCGCGTTTTTTGGCGGTACCCAACGTTTGCCTGTGCCGCCGAGTCCCTCCTTTGTGCAGGCAAAAGTCGGGAGAAAACTGTTAAATCCGCTTTTCTTAGCCAAAAAAATTCATTTAGTCAACCAGTAAAAAATAGCCTCTAACAAATCAAAAGCGTGAAAGTTAACAAGTCAACAGACTTTTAATGGACCATATATTTCGTCTCCTCAAAAATAATATTTCAAGCAAAAACCAAATTTAAACAGCAAATAGAAGAAATTGGGAGCTTTATTTAATTGTGCCGTGGTTGGAGTCTTCATTTGCTCCAATTAAATATTTTTTTGAGGTAAACTTCATCCAAAACAGACGTTAGACAGAATAGTTATGCCTTTTAATAAGGAAGAAGCAGAAATGGTTTGTATTTAATTGGTCATAGCCTAAAAAAGATACTTTTCAAAAAATTAATCAATATTAAAATAAGGGTATGGTTTGCATTTAATCGGAGAACCAAATTTCCTTAAAACGGAGGGCTTTTTCCCGCAGCGCACTCTTGATATCGTTAAAGGTATTTTCGAACAGACATTCTTAAATTCGCCCCGACTTTCAGCAAAAAGGAGGTCGCAAAATATGCATAATTACAAAATAAGCCAACTATAAATGAGCAATTGTAAATTAGGGTATTTAGAATGAAGGAAGTGATGGTTAAATTCAATCGTCACCACGTGCTGCAACCGCATCATCTGCAGATTCCAGGTTTTCTTTTTGGAGAAGACAAAGTGTCAGGCAGAAACTAAATATGAAATTTCATAAAGCACACTATATGTGCGCATAATCCTTTTGAATGTATGCACCCAACGGAAGTTTACAACACCTTTGATGTTTTATTGTTGAAGGTGTTAAAATCACCTTTTTGGTCAAGAAACTGCGGAAGGGCAGCAGGTGCTTTTACGGGTTTTGCAGGGATTTTGAGTTTCCCTTCCCTTTGCATAACCAAATTGGCTATCGACGTTACAAACACATGGTAATGCAGTCTTTACCACTTTATTGTTGGACGGTTGAAGCAAATTGTGTTTCTAACTGAGCAAATGGATTGAAAACAATAAAACGGGTTTTTTGTGGACTGAGCGTGATCGCATTTTTTGGCTTTGGCAGTATAACTTAATAATAGCAAAACTCCTATTTTAAAAGAGTAAAATGGTCGATTTATCATGGGAACTCTGAGAGAGTGCATATGAGGTGCATTGATGAAGGGAAGTAGATAAGAATAAATAATTATTTGACTTGGAGATTTATATGACAACCCCTGCAACAGTTTGTCTATTAAATAAGTTGTTTAACGGCCATTTACTTGAGGATGCAATATTTCTACTTTACTTCTGACTGCACTACTAAATGCATGGGCTGCCTCCTCCTCGCACCTTTTATCTCCACTTGGCAGCATAGCAGCATTAGGCGGGGCCTACGGTCTTCCAGCGCACATAACAAACACGTTTTTTATAAGGACTATGGGAAGCTAGGACCGAGTCTATTATTACACTGTAGAGTTGCTCTGCACTATCTAACACATGCAGAGCGTTCTGCAATCCTAGAAGTCGCTCATTTAATGTAATAGACCAAAGTGCTTTCTAAATATTACATTTTGGGTTTTAATAAATCATTTTTTAGATTTCTAATCCCTGCCACCTTGGTAAAATCAACAAATATTAACCGATGACAATTGTACCACTCAAGGAAAAGACAGCCCAATCATTTGTGTTGTTTTCAACTTTGAAATCGTCACCATTGTGGTGCAATTAAACAAGTGCTTGGCAGTGATATGACAATCCACATTTAAATGAGTATTCTGCAGTGTTACTTTTAAACATTTTTATGTAGAAAGTAGAATCATTTACCACCTTTCTCCACACTTAATGAGCATTGAACGAGACTGATTTGGTGTATTATGCAGTGCGTCTCCTAGCTAGCCGTATGGTAGGTCTAATTTAGATTGATGGTCTTGGACGGGTGCCTCAACGCAACACTTACTGATGTTAGTACCGCCTCGAGTGTTTGCCACCAGGTGCTCATTACTTTCGACCCCCTAATTATAATTTTTTTTCTTTCAAATATATAAAATGCCACATTCCTCCTACCCCCCTTGGTAAAACCCTTAGAGTAGGGCACAAAGAGCACTTGAATAAGATACTTACTCCTTCTTTATTAAAAATTTAAGGTTATTGCAAAAAAAGCGAGTAGAGATTACTATATCACAAAACGATATGTATGTACTGTGTAAAGTAGTAAAGAACATCCACTAGAAACAAAAGTACCCTAGCATTTGTTGCTTCCATCTCAATTGCATATTTTGATATAGGAATACTATTTTTGCTTTTTTGCATTTGCGCTTTGTCTATTTGTAATAAAGAACTCCATTTCAAACCAGTCAAAACCTCGGATTCACTCAAATTTGGCCTGGAATTGACGCACCTGCAATAGATTTAACGTTTTTTCTTTAACTTTGGCTTTCATACAGTTAAAAAGCAGATTAGGTAGAGGTACTGTTTATTTGACTTGTGTTACATCAATAAACAGCAAACCCAGGCTGTACGGGATCGGATCTCGTTTGCCTCCTGGGAATCGTTAGCGGCCTATCGGTCACTCTTGTTGCTTCAATTTTAGAAGGCACACTTAAACCACCATGTTGTTAATGAAAAAAGACAAAAGGACATCAAGAACTGCGTAGATGTAACTCAAATTTATCGGTATATCGACTCTTTTTGAGGAAAAAGGGGAGGCAGATTTGCCACCTTCCACCCAGACCATCAAAAGGTCACTTCACAAGAACCCAGTCCTTGATATAGGGCCAATATAATTCAATTACTGCTATTTTAAATCATTTCCAAATTTTATTGTGTTTCATCATTTGTTTTTACGCCCCTTAATTTTAATGATTGATAGAATAGCACAAATTCTTGCAATTTTATTGCTTAAAAATTGTCCATTATTGAAGTGCTCGCTTCGTGTACTTTGGAGGTAAAAAAGAGAAAATGTGTGCCATATCAGATTTATCGGGGTAAAAGTACACTATCGAGTACATCATATCAGTCTAATGCAGTACATCTTAACTGCTCACCAAAAGTGTTAAACTGCCACAAAAATGTTAATCATATGTGTAAAAAGTAGAGAGCAGGAGGAATGATGAGTTCGAAGGATATTACTATCGTTATACGTGATTACTTCTGTAGAGAATACTTGGAAAATCCAAAAACACGGGATGTTAACATGTGCCTCAAGTGCGACTCACCCCACCATCGCCTTGACCCCTAATTCAAGCCGTCACTTTGTGAGAGGATTTGATGCTACCGCATTAATCTTTGTGACGTCCACTGCCAACATTGAATGAGTCTTAAGGGACTCTTTTATTAACTTCTGTTATCGAAACGTTATTTTTGTACATTGCTCAAAGTTGATTATCTTTTTGAATAAATGTATGGACTTGTTACAAACGACTTTTACGCACTGTAACGGAAAGTAAAGGGTCTGTGCTGCCAAAATAATGCTGTTTATACCAGTAGTTGAGTGACTGGTAAGTAGAACAATGGATAAGCGACTGCAAAATTTGACTCTTTTGATTACCACTGGGATAATGACCTACCCTAATGATATCCCAAAGCATCGTGCGATTGGTCAACAACTTAACCGTCCCTTCGAACCAATGGGAAATTAGGTGGTACATTGCTAATCGAGTTTAAAGAATGTCACTTAAATGTTGTTGGTAGGCAAGAGGAGCCTAAATTCTCATCGGTAAGCCAACAATTTAATACTACTCTAATCCCTTAAACCATTAAACGAGGTAAAAACGCAGAATATTTGGCTTAATTGCTTGGTAGCTCTAGAAGTTGATGAAAAAAGCAACCAAAGCGGCTTATCTGACATGTAAATAAACTTAGTGTTTTAATTTTGATTTATTCAAACAAAGTGGGATGACCCAAATCTTCGCCTCTCACAATAAATGATTTAGGTTTGTTAAATGCTTCAATTTATCTTTGAATTTTACACATCCTCAATAAAATGCCTATAAAAACACCAATGTTTGAATCGTTTTTAAATCTGTCACTTTCCATATTTTGGGAAATTGACGCTATCTTCTTGCTTAGGCTAGTAGGTTTACTTGTGGCAGGTCTTAGCAGCTGGTTAATAAAATCTACAAAAATCTAAATGTGACATTTTTCTTACTATCTTTGTTGCCTGAATCGGCAGGCCTGAATAAAATGTGCAAATGCGCATATTATCGAGTAACTTCCTCGAAAGCTTCAAGGAGGAAGGCCATGGATGTCTTGACATTTATTGCCTCCAACACGCAAACTTGATGGGTGAAATATGCATCGCCTTATTCACGAACAAGTAGTTTACATTAATTTGCCGACTACTAAAAGCAGTTTATCTCTACTCTTTCCGAGGTCAAATCACGGCAAATATATCTTGTTAAGATGCTTGACAGCGCCTTGTCACCTTTATCGAGAGATCAAACAGAATTAATAAAAAATAGCAGAGTAGTTGTAAATGTTTTGTTTCTTTGCATTTAGTTCTTCCTCTGGTTATGTTAAAAATTCCATTTCTGACGACATCTGATTATTTATAAGCGCCGTCGGTTTGAGCCACAAAAACACGAAAACAACTGAAAGCGATGTCTTTGTAGACACCGTGGCAGTTTTTTATTAATTAATTGTTCTAATTTTTGCAGAAACAACCTCTCTTGCCATAAACCTCGGTGCTTTAACTCGCGCTCTATTCTCATTCTAGTGGGGCAATCATTAAAGGCGGCTTTTTGATTAACTAAATGGATTTAGAGCAGCGATTTCCCAGTAGTCTTACCCTTACATAGCACTGTATAAAAACGTGCGGCACTGTAATAAACCACACGTAAAACTATAAATATTGGATTAGGCCTTGTTTAAGCCTCCAAAATTAACGCGGATATTTCGAAACTTTCTATCGGTCCCTACAAATGGAACATATTTTTTGACTTTTAAGTTTGCTCTTCATGCCGGCTTGCCTATTGTCTCCTCAGCAGGTACACCGAGGTGAATTGACACTAAATTCCAGCTTTGCATCATGGCTTCCGAGCGATGCTGATACCCTTCAGTTCCCCTACACTTCATTGATGTCTGAAAGGTTATTTTGTCTTAAAATACCCCGCCAACAACAAAAAAAGTTAGCATTAGAAATTAGTGAGAAGGAAAATTTGTATTGGTTGTAGAGTGAGGCGACCGTAGGCGTCACCGCGCTGTTGTCGTGATCCCGTGGAATCCTTTGATGTGGCGCAGATCGGCCAGGTCCACAAACCAAGGCCGTAAAATCCAAATGGCACTTTTCAATTCAGAAATTACTAATTTATAATGCGTCCCAATTCCTCTTGCCTGGTGTTAGGAGATGATCAAAACACCCCCGCAGTCTATACTTTTAGTGTCAGGGGAGATGGAGAAAGGAGAGTGTAGTACCTCATCTTTTTCTGGTCGCGCTGTCTGGCAAGCCACCGTTGTCTGGAGATGCAGGCTAGTATTTAAACCTTTACAAAGGGGAATTCTGCCGATTTGACACACTTTAAGGGTTTTCAGACATTGTGGAGAAGTTTATGCCCTCCTTTCGGCAAATCGAGTGGCCAAGAGGTGCAACCTACTGCAATGACTTGTTGCCACTTGTAGGGACTTGTCAAATGCAGGCATTTGCTTATGCCCACGCTCTACGATGCAATGGTCTGTATTAGTCTACTAATTCTCCTTTCTCCTTAATGGGGTGCGCTCATTTCACAAAGCGCAGGCCAAACCCGGCAAATGCGATTCCACCTTGTCGCCTTTACATTCCTAGCTTGATCCACTTCCATAACTGGTGGGAGAAGCCAGTTTTCCGTCAAATATGCTGTTGTCATGTCGCAGGTGTCTTGACAGAACACCGCATCTACAAGGAAGGGTCAAATAAATCCCTCGATAATGACGGTGAATCAAATCAACGAGTTGTGTGTCGCTATTGCCACCTTGAAATACTGACGACTGACGCGTCTGATATGATTTAGTTGATACCCATAAAGTCAGGTGTCAAGGTAAAGTCGCGGTAGGAGCTACTGCAAGGGTTGAGTGCCAACTTTGCTGCTGGAAGCCGGACATTTGAGGTTGACATCTCCGCAACTCCACGCCGATGGGGTTCCTGCCTCACTCCCCTTCCCATCTTCCTTCCCCCAGGTTCCATCATCTTCCTCCCAGTAATGCATATAGTCGTTTCATAGCATTGAAGAATCTTTTAATCATTTGGTTGTTCTTCTTCCAAATTAGAGTCACCTTCTGAGAAGGCGAAACTGGCGACCACTCGGTGTCTCCTGTTGGAGTAGCAAAGTCTTCATGATCATTTCATCAAATTAAATGACTGAAAAAGCTTTTACCAACCACCTTTTTCCTTTCTTTTAATTCAGTTTCTGTTAGACTTTTTTGTTTTAAAAACTGTACGAAAAACTTTCTCAGCATCGGGACGAAAGTTTTTCTCCCCCCCCCCCCGGGAGAACAAAAAAATGATACCTAACCCGCTCTAGTTTTGCCTGCTAAAAGGAGGGGAACAAAACAAATTTCTGTTTATGATGTTGGAGGGCAAAAACAAAACACTTTTTTGAGAATTCAGAACTGGCTAGCTGACTGACAGTTTAACACTGCGCAAATGTGAGTGGGACTGGCGCGGACCATCCCCAGATGGGCCAAGTAAACTCACATCCAACTATCGGGATAAGCTGAGCCAAAAATAACCAACGCTGATCTCTCCTTTGCATTTCCAGATTATAGAGAGGTAAAGAAAAGAAAAAAAAGGAATGACCGAATCAGACGCCTTCAATCTCTCCACCTACCCGGTGTGTGTCGATGTGGATGTGTCCGATCCCATCACCATTCTAACTCGTTACGTAGTTCCCGTCCTCTTTGGCATAGTTGACATCATCGGCTTCTCCGGCAACCTCCTTGTCATCATCGTGATAACAGGCTTCGCGACAATGCGAAATAGCGCCAACATTCTCATTGTCTCCTTGGCTATGGCGGACCTCTCCTTCATTATCTTCTGTGTGCCCTTCACTGCTATGGTCTATGTGACAGGCAATTGGCCCCTACCCGAGATGCTGTGTAAACTCTACCTCTTTACTACCTACTTCTCTGTCTACTGCAGTGTATATACCCTTGTGTTGATGTGTTTGGATCGGTTTCTAGCTGTGGTTTATCCCCTTCAAAGTAGGCTATGGCGAACCACGAGGAATACAGTGATTACCGTCATTATCATGTGGATCATTGTCACCGGTGCAACTCTACCCATTTCCATCACCTCAAGAATTATCTACGCCATTGACATGGACAATGTGACAAGCTGCCAACGACCGATATGTCACAATGGGTGGATATTTGAGGTCACACCTGAGGGGGTTGTCACGGGGATGAATCAGTATCACAGCCGGATATTTTATGGTGTCTTCTTTGCCCTGGGATACGCATTCCCCTTAACTATGATCTGCATCTTCTACAGCATCCTCCTTCGAGAACTCCTTTGTGGACGCGTCTCCAAGATGTCCAAGTCGGTGGAGGCGCATCGAGGCAAACGGAAAGCCACTAAACTAGTCATTGTGGTGGTTATTGTCTTTGCCGCCTGTTGGTTGCCCATTCAGGTGGTTTTTATGATCCAGAACTTTTACAAAGACATTCCAACCATCTCATTTCGATTCTTCCACATCTTGGGAAATATTCTCTCCTATGGTAACAGTTGTGTTAATCCCATTCTATATGCCTTCTTCAGTGACACATTTCGAATGGGATTTGCCTCCCTAATATGTCTGGACAAGTCGAAAATGCGTAATGTCCGTCTGGAGAGCAATGTTGGTCAATCGGAGTTAATGATGAGTGAACAACCCTCCACCAAAAAGTCAGCCATCACCTTACCGGATGACAGCCCTGTGGTGATTACGGCAAGCAGTGATGGCCACAAGAAGCGAGGACCGCCAAAGGAGGTCCTCTTTGTGGAGAGCGTGTGTGTGCATCCCCTGACCCAGTACACCTCAGACATTGCCAACAATCTGGTCAGCTAACTCACCTGTCTTCAAATAATCAGAATGTCTTTTTTCCCTTTTTTAGCACACAAAGGCATACATGCTAACCAGATACTGTGTAAATAGTCGGAACCGCTTCCAATGAAGAACGGAAATTCTTCCTATTAGTCTACCTTTTGTTCATTCGGTGAGGTTAGGTGGGAATTCAAGTCTTGGCCTCCCTTCCTGTTGTCAGCAGGGTCCCCTTGCTGTCAAGTTGGCTTCTAAAACCGCCGCAATGGCATTGGATGGGTTCATCTTTGAAATAATTCCTTGAGGTTGCCTCACAGTTGCTAGTTAACCACCTCGACGAGTGTCAATCCTATTCATTCCGCCAAGAGGAGGGCAAAGTAAACTGCAAGCCATAAATTTTACAATCACTAGGAGTAGGTGACTCCACGAGGAAATGCTTAGCCTGGTTATCTGTAACTGACGATCACGAGGTGTGTACAGTTGGGGCAGGAAGTACATAGTTTGTATCTCCAGTAGGTCATAAATCCAGCAATGATTATTTGTTTAACCGGGACTCAACTGCTACTGATACTGCAGTGTTACCGAGCATTTCTTAGGCGGCCCTTTACAATTCGGTGTCACCTAATGGGTGTTCACACTGGTAAACCGTGACTTCTAATGCGTAAATAATATCGTAGAGGATGATTTAGGGGAGATTTTGCGTACAGGGGATACACGAAACCTTCAGGAGAAGCTTTCATTAGTGTGGCTACTTTTCTGCACAGCCTAGAGATCGTGCTGCTCTTGTTCCCTCCTGATTGGCTCAAAAGGGGTTCAAGGTCACCTCCTGTCTCCATTATTCCTTACTGTCCGACTGGTTGTTTTCTTCGAGTGAACAAGCTGTAGTTACTTTCCTGCTTGCGCACGTCGACAGTGAAGCCATCCTTACTGAGGCTCTGTCGGTTTCGGGACTTGACAGGCCTCCGAGCACACGAGCCTCAAGGTTTAGGAGTGCTCAGCTACTTTCCGAAGATCTGTTAACCCATGTAAATTTTGTGAAAATTTCGGCATTCACATGCATAAATAGGTGGGGGTTTCGCAACTATTTTAGTCCTTTAACTGAAACTGTCTCCTTAGGCCGCAAATCCCCTAGGCTGCACGACTCCATGGCCATACACATAGCCTCCCAGTCTTTGCATTCTAACATAATCATTGAGCATTCTGCTATACCTTGTTAAGGCATCAGCAAAGTTCTAAGACTTGACAGACTAAGAAAATGTTTGTCAAAAATGTAGACTACTCATCACGGAGGGGCCTAGAAAATTGTGCTACTAACGCAGTGCAAATGGAGAGACTTTCCATTTCAACTTCTCATTTTGTCTGAGAAGAGGTCTCAGCAGTACCTGGCTGCGAAGTGGGTTTACAGAAAAGACCCAAAGAACAGAGGAAATGAAGTTAATTTAGGGTGAATGTTGCTGGGCAATCGGTTCATTAAGCTCAGTTTTTAATTTTTGTAAAGATATTTTATTTAAATTTCCTTTTTTGCCATATTTCATCAGAATATGACAAGAAGGTCTTCCATATTGGAAGTGAAATTAAATTTGCTTAGGTTTTTTACTAGAAGTAATTTGTTTAGCGGGTGTTAAGAGATTTTTTTAAATGGCACTGTAAATGACAGGTATTAAGCGAGATGCTGAATGCAGCATCTTGAAGTGCCATTTTGTCTTATTAAGTTCAACAAGGCAGTTTTTTGAGCAAATCGCAATTTGTGCAATGCACCACTACTAAATCTAATCCATATCTGAAAAGAACTACTTCACATGATATTTTCAAATCTTGGCGTTGCATTTTGTCTATGTCGGGAAGCATATAATCCCGCCATTGATACTGCATTCTGCACAAGTGTAATCTTGTATTAAAATTGACGTTCAGTTTCATTTTTATAGCGCCAAACATTGGTTACTTAACGGCGAACGAATGGGGGCTCATGAAAAATCATCGTCGAGTGACCAATACTGGAAAAAGGCACAAAGAAGAATAAAATAAGATAATTCCAGCTAAACTTACCGGTTTATCAGGAATGTGGTCAAAGCGATAAGCGTCTACTGACAAAGGTGCAAATTCTGAAAGAACCTTAGGCTCTTACCTTAGGTCGTCAGTTTCTTGGCGTCATAGGTACCCAAGTCGCTGAGTAGTTCAGGATAAGTTATTCAATGTTGAAAAATTGTGGCTCCTCAAACATACTTGAAAAACACGTAAATATTTAAAAATCGCACTTTGTTTGACTAAATTGTTAGTGGCCCATGTTATCATTGGGATAAACTAATTCCTGTATTTTAAATAGATTTGTAAAAACGGGCGCTTAATAGTATTACGAAAATGCATCAAAGAGCTATAAACCTAGCTTTTGGCTGTTTTAAATGGAAAAACACCTGAATGAAATAAAAAAACGTTTGAATTTAATCATTAAAATGGTTTATTTATGCTCAACGTTAGATGCTTTGACTAAACTACTACCCGCAGAGCTCCTTTTAAGGACTGGGTATATGGAGGATTTTATTAAATCAGCATTTTGCTATTTTGGAGGGCCAAGTCAGGGAGTAAAAGAGCATGAATTGGTAGGCGAGTCAGTTGGAATAGGAAAAACTCACTTTCGGATAAGGCGCGTAATCGCGGAAGGCATGTACCGATATCAGTATGTTACTTTTAGGCGGTTATGCTGTCGTATTTGAGGGCTATGACCCATCTCAAGGAAAGTCGTTTGCTATAAAGGTAGGCCTTTTCTCGTCCTGTCATCTTTAGCGGCTTTTTGCGCAAGACCAGGAAGCCGTTACTGATATTATGAACGAAATTGATATACTGGTATGCTTGTATTAACATTTTTAATCAAGCGGCTGCTCAGAAACGGCTCTCTGGACATCCAAATATTATGAAGTTCTTTGGGGTTGCATGCGCTGGTAAGGAAAGGGGAAAACAAGTCGGGAACGAGTTTCTCATCGTTACGGAACTATGTTCGGGTAGGCAACTCTTTTCGAGGCAAGCATACTCTACTTCTGCCATCTGCTGCGCATTTATTTGAAATGATTTTAGGAGGTCCTCTAAAAGACTATCTGCCTCCTTCTCATCAAGGCAAGCACCTACCTTTGAATATTGTCTTACAAATCCTTGCGCAGACCAGCTGCGCCATACAGCACATGCACAAGCAGTCACCTCCGATAATCCATCGTGATCTGAAAATTGAAAATATTCTCCTCTCAGAATCGTTCACCATAAAATTATGTGATTTCGGCAGTGCCACGACGGAAGCTTTTGCTCCTAGTGTGACGTGGTCGGCTGTTGAACGTGGTCGAGTGCAGGAAAGTGTAAGCACTGGTTTACTGCATTTATCTCTAATGAAGAATGCTATCTTATAAAACCAAGTTTAAGTTTTCTCTAACTTTGGCCTATTGTGCTGTTAAGTCATGCTCCTATCATTTCTACTGTTATTTTTTTGTTGATATTTAGCTGGAGAAGGTTACAACGCCTATGTATAGAGCTCCAGAAATGTTGGATTTATATCTCAACTATCCCATCAACGAAGCTCTGGACATTTGGGTGCGGATTACCTCGTTTCATTCACACATCTTTATTTGTGTAAAATTTACTAATTTTCTCTTTTTCAAATCGGGAATTTGGAATTTGAACATTGCATGCACATTTTGATTTCTCTAATGTACTTATTCTTGAAATTCGATTATACGATCACAAATCCTATGCAATTGTGCTTAGGCTTTCGGATGCATAATGTTCTACCTAGTCTGTGGATATCATCCCTTCGAAGATTCGGCAAAACTGGCCATCTTGAACGCAAATTTCAATCTCCCTCCCTGTGATACCGGCTTTGAACCCTTTCATAACCTGATTCGTGAGTTTCAATCGACTCATTTTGTCGTTTTTATGCCTCCACTATTTCATCATTCGTCTTGTTTGGCTTCAAAAACGCACGTGAATCCCCCTTGCTTCCGTAGTTGATGACTTGCTAGTGGTTACCTGAACGCTTCAGTTATTATCTCGAATAGCGTTGGTTGGGTGTTGGAGTTGGGTTTACACTTATCCAGTACACACTTAAATGAGCTGCTGCAAAAGTAACATTTTCATCCTACTTTCCTTTCTGGGTGAAATTTTCATGCATCTAATACTCTTTGCAGGATCTTGTAAGGAAATTCCTGTTCTCTTTTAGTTGAATCCTCTGTTTGTTGAGGTGAACCTGCGTAGATATGGGTAGTCATATATCGCAAACTTCTTTTGCATGAGTTCAATTGTAAATGGCTTTCAATCAAACTGTCAGAAGTGACCCATTTTCCATTATTTACCTGGGCAGGGTGTGTGCTAGCTATTTTTGCACTTGATCAGACCCAGGCAAAGTACCTCAAAATATTCCTCTTTTAAGAGTCTCGTGGATAGGCTTATCATTATTTTGTGTTCAAGCCTTTATCATGTATTTCTTGACATGTTAGGTGTATTTAAGAATCTTGATGTAGTGTATTCGATGAAACTTCTGGAGCTTGGATTAATGGCTTGCTTCCTGCAAGAATAGACGTATTTTATTGGGGTGGCCTCAGGTCAATATCAATGAATATTTTCCTTTTGGGGTCCAGTGCATATGCCAAAGGAATTGTTAGCTACTCTTAAAATATGACAGGAAATGAAGAGATTTGAATTTTTATAGTTCTGCATGCAAGTCTTTCACTATCTCATATTTAAATCTTCTGTCATTTAGCGATTGGTCAAGAAAACGGAGGTTCTAAATGTTGACAGGAATACGATAACCCAGCAATTTTCTGCATTTGGTGAATTCGCAATTAAACAACCTTAGAAAGCCTCTTAGAATGCTTTATCCATTGAAATAACCACCATTTTGGGTCTCACTTTATCTCTTGCGGTCAGAAACGGAAAGCCTAGCCTTAATCACTACCATTTCTATCCCACGTTTGTTTTCCACCTGTCCATTTCATATATGATCATGTGATTGCGCAATGCCTAGAGAATGTGAATACGGGAGATGCAAAGGGTTCCGACTGTGAGTAAGTTATGCACCTTTAGGAATAGAGCTTTCCTTTCATTGTTTCTCAAGGCGTTTTTTTTGGCACGCCTTCAAGTTTGACTGAAGAATGTCCCTAATTTCAATGGTCTTATAAAAAGGTCTAGCAGTGTACTTGAGTCAGCGTCTTTTGCACAACCTAAGAATCGAGTCATAGTTATCTTGAATCTTTGCCGGTTCAACTCGTTGTGCTCTCCAGGGTCTTGTAAATTGCCGCTCCCTTCTATGTCTTATAAAGTATAGACATGCGTTAATCTCGCAGTACAGTACTATTTATCGTAATCAGCATTTATCCCCTTACCTTGAACCCTCATCTCTTGAAGTGTCGGTTGGACTTGAGAGGTGTGATCCCAGTTTGTCTGTCTAACTCGGTTCCAAATTTGGGGCGGAGAGCTCGGTTCCTGTCAAATTTTTTGGTGTATAGCATTTGAAGGAGGTGGGATGTACAGTAGCAGAACACCGCACCGACTAAAAATCGTTAGGCAATTTGTGGAGGGATGACCATTCACCTTTGATCACGAAGAGTGGAGAGCCATACGTTGCTGCTAACCAAATTGTAGAGAGCGTTGAAGAAGCGGGTTCGCACTTATGCCAACATCTGGGAATGGAATATCGTGGAGGAAGCGACCACGCAAGTAGACAGCGCACTCGAGCACGTTGGGTTAACTTATCCAGTAAAAATTTAGTGTATCACTTTCGTCCCTTCTGTCAATTTCTATAGCTGCTTGACATGAATGACTTCAGAACGGCTAAAATTACAATTCGCTATCTGCAAGATTTTATGTTTTTCCTATAATTTGTTCTCAACTCTATCTGATTTACCGACCGCATTGGCCACCTCGTGTGGAATCTACTTCTATCGCCTAATCAGGACCACGATTTCCGCTTTGAGCAGTTCATTTCAAAGAGCGATTGTGAATTAAAAGCTATCAAAATCAAGAGCTTTGTGTGAATTTGTCTCCATCTTCCCAGAAAATCTGCCTCTATTTGACTAGTGCTATGCGAAGAAAAGAGTCGTTCTTTGAGCACAGCGGTGGAGTCGGCTTGATGGCGATTCCCTCCAACTCTTTTCAATTGCTGTTGTTGCTTTATCCCTTATAATGATACCAAGTCACGCAAGGTTGTTGCTCTCATTTTGTCTTGGCAAATTTGTGAATCTACGTTGGCTAACTGTAGAGATTTGCTAGGCGTCTCCTCAAACATCTCATGTCAAAGCGATTAATTTAGCTGCATGCTTCCACAATTAAGCAAATCGTTGTTTCATTTCCCATATGACACCTTTTCAAAGCACCCCATCTAGGTTCTTTTTCAGCCCCAGTGATTGAGGTTTATTCGCTCCCTCAACTGCCTGCCTTTCTCCCTTTTCTCCACTTAGGCCAAATGTTATTGGTTGATCCGACCCAACGGCCCAGCATAAACTCCATCTACGGTGAGCTCTCCGACCTTGCCACTACCATAAACGTATCTGCTTTCGACTCAATCATCTTCAATGAGGAGGTGAAACGACGATTGCGGAACTGTACGAAGCCAAAAGGTGGGAATTTCCTTACTCCATAATTTGTGGGTTGAATTCTACGCTTAATTATCAGTGCCTTCTCGGTTTTGTTTTATGCTATGATCACTACTGAGTTCGAGCCGCCTTTGGCGTTTAAGTTAGTTGCAAACTTATTACTTTTCAATCCTTGCATGTTTCTGGGTGCTCATTATTTCAAGTGCCACTGGCTCTCAGACTTTGTGATCCAAAAACAATAAAAACAGCTTACTCACGTCAATCTTCAAACGGGTTTCGGGTGTTTGATGCTGTTCTTTAAAACTTATTCAAAATTCTTTGTCTTCTCATCGAGATGAATAAGTAGTGGGAATGGTTTATTTTAATCGCAAATGTACAACCTGTTCTGCATACAATAGGTGTGTTCCCCGAGCTTCTTACTTGTTGAGGATTCGTTAAAGCATTAGATTTGATTAATAGACAAAAATATTAACCCCTAATACCGGTGTAAATTTGAATTCTGGTGATTTTTTTGTCATAAGCACTCATAGTAGTCGGTTATAAAGGCGTGCCGTCTTCATTAAACTGTTATTTCCGCACATATGGGTTCAGTAATTGCGTTTTTCAATTACAAAACTCGTAACAGCTTTGCAGTCTAGAATTTCCTCCATTGTAGTCTTCAACTGTTGGAGTAATTCCTATTGTAATTTGCAGCAATTTGGTACCGATCTCCTGTGAGCTCGGGGCTATCAACGGTTTTGTATGCAATTCTCTGTAAGGAATTGGTAAAAATTAATCTTCCCCCAACTCTCCGTCCAGATCTTGTTTGGAGCAGTTCTCGCCTACTAATTTGTTGTGCAAGTCAGCACTGCCTTCTTGTCTGTGCCATTATTATCATAACTCGCCTCAAGGAGGTAGCGGGACGGTCACTGCCCTCTGTTAAATCGAAATCATATGGACAAAATTTGCTACTTACCACGAAATCATGCCAATCACGTAAGGTGCTAATAAGGAGGATTGTTCAGCGTTGGGAAGGCGGACCAGTCTTGATACTTTCTGATCTTAGCGCCATCATCTTCTGATCTACCTTATAGTGTGGTTCATTCATGCCCAATTATTGATTACTACTTCCCATTCGATGCCGTTTATGAACGAAAACCTTTTTTGGAGGGAAAAAAGCCCTCCAGTGCTTGTCACACCTTCGTCCAGCCTGGCATCACTAATAGGTAATTAGCTGAAATGTGTGATGAAATGAGTCTTGTGCGTTATGTGCATGTACTAGACTTAATACTTGGAGGTGGGATACGCCTGTGACTAGCCGTCCTTCGCTTTAGCAGGTAAAGCAGTGGCCCAACTGATGCATCCTTTTTGGGATCAGGTTAACAGTTGAATGTTAAGGATGTTGCACAAGCAGTACTCTTATTTATCCTGCTCATAGAAAGAAGCTAATGGATTTGTCTAAAGGATATGGCCCTCCTGCTGAATGTTGCCTCTGTCAGTCAAATTCCACCTCCGGGGTTCTCTGTGAATCCGCCGTGTGGGTGATCTGATTTCCCCAGTTAAAGGGACTGGTTAACGAGCAGGCTGAGTGAAACCAGCGTCTTTATTATTAAACTTCACCCGGAAAGACCATATTTCATGAAGCGTGAAATTCATGCCATCAGTTTAATTTTGAAGCCTCTCTGGAGTTGAATGAGGCGATATAGTGCCTCACTACTGTTGAAGGCGTGGAGAAAAAAGTGATCCTACCTCTCACAGCATCTCTGTGGACAAAATTGTGCACTATTTTTCTTCAGAACAGTTAACTGACTAGACGTGTGTGCCTCCTGCTATTGTGCAAGTGCCTGGACGTCTTTTCGATCCTTTCAGCCACGTAGTAGTCCTGAGCTGAGGGCCGAGTGGTGAATAATTGCGGTGAATTGGGGGCCGTGAATACATCTGCCTTTCATTACGAATGGATTGAGAGCAATGTCCTCTGACACTATGGAGGAAGCATGCGAGTCCTGTGATCGTTTCCAAGTATGTTCCATAGTGGGGCCACTACAACAGTGTTGACAGTTCAGGATACCAATGAAGCATTCAATTGGCAAAAGTGTGATACTTTGAAACGCTCATTCTGGAAGTCTGTTTGAATCTTCAAAAGGACCTGAGTTCGAAGTGGCTGATGCTGATGGTGTTGAAGCGAAGGCAGCTGGACTCATCCACCTCCCATTACACGTAAATTATCAGTAACAACGGCGACAATGCTTTGATATTGCCGAAGTAAAATCATTGGACAATCGTACTTCCTTCCGGACAAGAGTACTCATCTGATAACACCTGTGCGCAGCCAAAAAAAGTCTCCCTAGTTCGACCACAATAAAATGTCTTTTCGTCTCGATAGTTTTTTTTTGTAGTCGACAGCCCCCTTTTCATCCCAATTTCACTTGTCTTTTGGCTATCTTAGTGCAAGCGCAACCTCATCAACCATGTTTCCTACTCGTTTTCGTGCCCCGTTAAGGTTTCAAATCGCCTTTTTGTGGTGCTTTCTGGACAAATTATCACAACTTCTTTTCTTCATCTTTTCGAATTCGATGGAAGCGGCTGAAAAAAATCATGGAGTTGGTGGTTAAAGCTCTCATTGGGATCCCTTCTAGACGAAGATGAGTCACGCTAGACTTGAACATTCACTAAACTGGATGAAGCTAGACTGTGAAACTCTCTTTGAAGCCTGCTATTATTTGCGGAGGACAAATACTCTCACTTTTCTGTTGTGTTGGCTAAGGTGTACCGGTTGGAGAGAAGCAGTGGGGGTGAATGCCCACCGAAACGGCTCTGATGGCTCACCCACTAACCGATTTTATTAACCTTCAGAACTCCATCTGGTAAGCGGACTACTGCAGGTTCAGGACGGAATTGCGAGGTAGCTTGAGATTAAGCAACCGTAGTAACTGAACACAGAAGCTTCATTCCTTCTCGTAACCTGAAACTCCACCACATCTTATCAAATGGACTTAGGAGGAAAAAGCTTGTCATTTGGATAGCAAAATTTTGTTGTTGGTATCAAACTTGTTTGATTTTGTGTTGAAAATCAAAGACTGTAGAAAGGTTATGAAAACACTTTATTGACATCTTCGCCATTCTTGCCTCCAGGCCCCTTCCAACGTGACACACGGACTAGTTGTGCGTTCCACTGTTATAAAACTTTTCGTCTTCAGAAGCAAAAAGACGTAGTCTCGTTTTGCCTTGTGGAAATGGGACTCGCTTTCCATTCCCTAGGTCTGGCGGTTTCTGGAGGGTTTTTTTTCGGTTTCCTGCAAGATATTCATGGTCATGAATTTGTCCGAAAGTATAGTCTTTGGGTGATGACGTGGTGTTTGCCCTAGAAGTGTGGGTTGGGTAATGCGTGGACCCCTTTTGGGCCGATCAAAGACGTGTTAGCTCAGTCAACGCTGAGGGGCAAAATCTCGCTTCCCCTCACCTATAAGTCGGTAAACGATCACCTTCCAACAGCACAAAACGGAGACTAGTGTGGACAGTACTAGATAAGGGAAAATGGAAACCTTCAGATACAGGCTTCAACGCAGCTAACATCAAAAGAACTTGTCTCGAAATCGGTCTTTCTTTGCCTTCATGATTTACCTCAGTACACGATTTTGTGTTTATCGGTCAATCACTAACGGTCTAGTTTTTAGCCGGTGTCATTCGGCTGCTTACTGTAACTGTTTGGACAAAATAGTGATCCAGCTTGAGATTAAGCCAGCCTTCTTTCCCTCCTTTAACCAAAGTGGATGCAGTCGTAGCGGCCGAATGTGAAGCCTCTCTTTCTCACCACGTTTACTGGATCTCAAATTCCGCATTACTTGTGCCACTTCACTCTCCTCCAGTGGTGCAAATAGACGGCTACTTGAATGGTTAAACAGCCTTGGTAATAGTTAGTCGGGCAAATAGTGATTACTAAATTACATGTTAATACGTCTCCTTTTGAAGATGAACGAGTTGATGGAGTCATCTGAGCGCCCATTGGACGATTCCATTCATCGGCTATCTACAATGTCTGTAACCCATTGGTTGCGGTACCAATGAGGCGCAAGAAGCCAACAAATTGGACGAATTTTGTGGCACTTCGTGTGTTTGACCTGATGGTGGGGTGAGAAAAAAAATCTTAGTTGTAAGCTCCTTTGTTCTTTTTTATGGTCCAATCGACTGCAGCCACCACCCTTCTGCCTAGATCGATGAAACCATTTGGAGGGCATTAGTCGGTGAACTTCTAACGAACAGTACCTAGACGTTGTACTAAATTCCTCAAGGATACAAAAGCAGCAATGTATTGACGGTTCGCCTCCATGTCATTATCAGCAAGGAGGAGTAACTCCATTAACTAACCCATCGAATCGGCTTGAATTGTAGACACGTCAAATGTAGCTTCCATAACGTCAATTACAACTTTCACTAAGTTCTGCCATAAAGCGCCGCTAGATCGCTCGGTCCTGGCTTCTTCAGACCTTCACTGAAGCAAGCGCCGTTGTAATCCATCAGTACCTCTAACAAGATAGAAGGTTGCAGACGTCACTTTCATAAAGCCTTCCACTAAAAGTCACCTTTGCCTTCCATGTGATCCTTTCCCGCAATCGTAAATACCACTCGTGAAAATGTTGTCGGTGGAACACAGAAGAAGGTGATGCGTCAACATCACTCGTAAGGCAGTCTTCTAGCAAGCAAATTTTTAGGTGCAAGTTTTCACGTTAAGGTTTTTTTTGAAAGAATAAGGCTAGGACTTTTCTCTCCCCTTATTCGGCATTCTTCGTTGCCTCTCGGAGGGGTCAGTGAGTAAACAGTCCTTTGCATTTTACGGGTTAAATTGAAGACAGGATGCGTCAAGGTGATTGTCGTCGGCTTTGTGCATGGCATGTGGCACATATGTGGTTAGCAGCTGACGCCACGACTTTACTTTCCCAGGTGATCTTATAAATGTAAACTTAAAGGAGCTTCTTTTGCACGCCGAAATGCATCTTTTCAAACAGAGAGAGATAGAGAGATCTGACGTAGTAGCTTGGTCTCCAGAACGTGGGCTTTTCCGCATATAATTTGCCGCAGAAAACGAGAGGCAGTCTTCTAGTGATCCAGTGGCATGTGCAATACAAACGTCATTTCTCATCGCAGGCGGCTTAGAAGCCTCCACAACCAGTTTACCTTCCCGGGTGGTTTCATAGAAGCAAACTCCACGATGATACCCATCGGCTTGCTAGTGGGAGAGGCAGTAGGACCTCTAAATCCATTCTACCATGCCAATGGTTTTGTCTGGAAAAAAGCCATAGATTCCGGCTGTTCACTTGTTCCATTAACGCAGCACATAGCGCAAGTGTGTAACACTTTATGCCAGTCAACAGTTTAAAAACCTTCTTTTACAACATTTCAATTGACCCTTGGGAAAAAGGCTAGCAAAAGTTGTGATGGACGTAGCAATTTTATTCCTTGGGATAGTTGGAATCGAAACAAATTTTTAAAGTTGACGGCGAATTTCAGAAAGGAAAAAATCTGTTTAAATTCCGGTCCCCAGTGGATTCTATCACCCTTCATAACTATTCACAGTTGATCGGTTACGCCGGGTGGATTTTTGCCTTAACTAGTTGACGGAATGTTGAGATTAAGTTTCTTTCGGAACAACGCCTTTTGGGTTTCCCAGGATGTGAATATGCTAATTCTATCCCATTTTAACTAGACTTGGCCTCTGTAGCCTTTCGATACCTGCATAAGTGGTCGGTCCTTCTCTGCTTTCATGTACCCAATAGTTGAAGCAGCGGCAAAAAAGGATTGGTAAATTTCTCTTTTCAGATGCTCATGCCGCTACTCCCACCGCTCTTTCCTCCTCTGAGGCGTCGGTTCCTCCTCTTTCACCCTCATGTTCTTCGGGTCGACCTTCAGTTGGACCTGGCATGAATGTCTCTCGCAACACCCGACGCCACTGTGCACCCTCCCCAACCAATGGATCCATTTCTTCCAACGGTTCGGCTGAAGCACCAGAGCGGCCTGCTGGTGGGGTGCTGGGTTTCCTCAAGGGTAGTGCAGGTCACTTGATCAAAAATATTCGAGAGACGTCATCCAAGGTTATGGAAGCGGTGACTGCGTGAGTTAAGCATTTCCCTTTGGGTTCGGATGTTCTGTTCTGTGTCCTTTCTGTATCTGTTTATGACTCCCCAGTTTTCACACCTGACGCCGGTTTCACAAATAGTTTATGTTGACTACTAGCTACGGCAAATCATGCCGCAAACAGACTGGTTGAGGCTCAGATTGATTTGATTCGGTATCACGGGTGTCAGTAGCATATTTGAGTGGTAGAACACCTGGACTCTGGTGCTTTTTTTCCTTGAAGGCTCTGGTAACGAACGTGTGTGCTTGAGAATCGAACCTTCTTTGGCCTGCAACTGCCTGCAATGTTTCAGCACCATGTAAACTCCCAAACGCCAGCACGAATTCATTTCTTGTGTGATTGTCTGAGCGCATAAATTCAGCGGACATTTGTCTTCGATAGCTGCGCGATTGGTCAAAGTGTGCACTTCAGCCTTAAGAGCGATAATTTGTGTGCATTACCGACTGGAAAAATGGGTTTTTATAGGTTAGACCTGGGTCCATGAAATGTCAATGCGTGTCTTCCCCCCATGGTGTCTGGACACAGTGGTATTGGTTACTTGCCTTGGGGTTCGGTGAATGTAAGTAATGGATGTAGATTTTTCAAACCGGTCTCATCCGCTTTTTTAGTGTCAAGTAATGGAGCGCCCTCCGATCATAACTCGGATCTCCCTTGCAACCTTTTTTCCGGGTCTGAGGCTTGAGGTGTTCGGTTTTTACTTATTACCCTGTGAAAACGATGCTCGATTAGTCGGCCATGTGGTGTGCCGTGTGGCCGAAACAGTTTGTGCGGCCTTTGGTGTAACTCACTATTAATGACCTATTGTAACTCGTACGGACTTGTTCAATACATGGGATCGTCTACATGCATGAGTCACAATGCATCGACGTGCATCAGCCAGCCTCTCAGGTTTGATACTCGACTGTATTCACCGCAACCTCCCTCTTGCTTCGAGCTCTCATTTGTAGAAATGACGATTTAATTTAGCCTATGGGATTCCAGCTTGTTGGCTTTAACAGTCAAGTTTAATCCGGCCCCAAAACTGGAGTAGAACCTAGTACAACCCACGGATGCAACACGTCAAGAAGGGACCGGGCAGTTCGTGGCCAACCGGTGTGCCACAATGATGTGAGCGTGAAAACAGTTGGCTTTCTTCCATAAAGCCAACTGGGAAGATAAAATTGTAGTGAAAGCTTCTAAGCTACCTACAATGCAAAATGGCTCTTGCGTTACACTATTCGCCAAGGGAAGGAACACACCCCCTAAACTGCTTTATCATCACCATACAACTCCAACGTCTCCAACATCCATCTCACTCTTTTACGTCACGTGCCACATCACTCCTGGAAAACTGTTTCTCGTGTTCTGCTGTAAATTACAGACAGAATTGCTCGCTTGTCGAAGGTCAAACGATCACACCAGATCTGTCTCTCTGGCTAAAACAATACAGCAGCTTGGTTTGCAAGGGACCGCTAAATAATTGGAAGTTCTCGCCCTTATTCTTACAACGTGGGGCAGTGCCCTATACCTACCCGTGTGAGGATTTACACTCTAGCTGATTCGGAGTGAGAGGTATTGCCTTATCCTCATCCTCACTCTTTCTCTGTTGTTGTTTCCCCCAAGTTACGATCAACTCCTCATCCATTATGCGGTAATAAGGGGAAGTGGACGGTTGAGGCTAATTAAAGGGGTCGAGTAGCTTTCTTGCCTTGGTAAGCAAAAGGCTCTAAAAAGTAGAATTCGTAATCGTGTATCTTGTTGGAAAAGGATTATGGAGTATGGTGGTGCGCACTTCAAGAGGCTTATACAAGAAACGCTGTTCAAGGTGGCCGATCCTTCAATCGTAAATCGCAGCCTATGGTACTGGGATTTCACGTTTGTTTGCTGTCTTCCTGGTGAAAGTAAGCGAAGGACTCGTGCATTTGGCACCTAATAGTTCTGCAGTTCATGATTGGCAGTGTTTATAACTGTTGGATAAGACGATCCAACTCAAACACTGCTTGACCATGATTTCACAGCCTTTACTCATGTAGGGTAGCTACTGACACAGGCTACTTACCTTCATAATAATCAAGGTTGGGATTCAAATTTGGCATTACTGGTAGCGATCAAACATTTTCATTCTTATTTGTCTCTTAAGCTCTTTCGATCGAGACTGGTACGTGAATTGCTGCATTTTGTGTCAGACACCTTTTTAGTAGTAGTATTGCTTCACCGGATACTCCAGTGCCGTCAATCATTGTCTTGTCCCCCAAAAGTGTTAGCTTGTTCAAATGTGTCGGCACTATTTGCTCCTAGAATGAGCTTGGGATAATTTGTTATTACTTAAGCACTAACATTTTTTTCTCTTTTAGCGCTATCCCAAACGACTTGGATCTGCAGTATATTACCTCACGAATAGCGGGTGAGAGATTTCGTATTTACTTAGTTACCTTATAAACTAAATATAATCCTGACGTATTCATTTCAGTTATTTTAAATCATTCACAATCATGAAGTTTTCAAGGGCAAATCGCGTGACAAACAGGCCTACATCAAATAGGTGGGCATCTCTTAACTTCCGGGTTGTCCGGCCCGCATGTCTAAAATTCACTTTATTGCAGGTGTATGGAAGATTTGGAAGACCAGTAGCCCTTGCCATCAGGATGTGAAGGCCGTTTCACAACGGGCTGATGCCTCGCGGGGTAGTATGTATATTTTGGAGGCAGTAGTTGCCTTGTCCTGAACGTGGTCTCTGTCATACTTTCTGATTACTCTCGTGCGTCGGCCTTTATGGCAGTATTCGTGTAAATTAAAACCAAAACGCAAGACAAGAGCAAGGATTATGAAACCGGATTTCCTAGAGAAAAGATTTCCTAATTTAACGAATTCAGTGTTCTGCAGTGCTCCGTGTCTGTCCTGGGGATGAAAGAGGGCATGATAGTAAGGCTGAATATGCACTGCCGACGTATAGATGTCCTGAGAGGCTACTGGCATGACCCGGAGGCCATGCCGCCCAGCCAAAGTACAAAGACAGGGCCTTAAGCATCCGCGAAGCCAAAACGAAGGGTTGAACAAACAGTCAAGATATTACAGAGTCCTCCTCTCCTTTTGAGCGTCGACGCTGGCACTCCTCTTGGTCAACCTCCCACGTTGGCCATTTCAGCGTTAGTCGGTGTTGTAAGAAAACCACCTACGAACCAGTCGCAACTGAGATGATATCTAACCGTAAAGTCACTGATCCCCTTTGGCAGTTCTACTAAATCTGGAGTTTTGTCCTGTTTGGGAACTACTGGGGTCGAGGGAGTGTGGTGGTCATCCCGTATACCCATTGCTAGTCCTAATAACAGTGTCCTAAAAGGTGTCGCTTAATAAAGGACGTGTTTAAAAAATAGTCCCGTAGGATTGGGTTTTACCTCTATTCCTCCTCCCCACTTTGTCTTTCCTTCAGTATTGCCCGGCCAAATCTGTTTGGATTCTGTTGAGCTGGTAGAGAGGCGGAGGAGGTATCGCATGTTCATGCAGGTACTTGTGGACAGCTCCGTGGTAAATTTTTCCGGATAGTTCACGGCTAGTGTCACGTTCCTGCAGCGCTCGGAACTGGGGTAGTTACCGAAGATAGACGTCACTTTTAAGCCTCCTGTTAGGAGTCGTCACTCATTCTTCCATCAGGAAAAGTTGTCTTTCTTTCATTAAAAAATGGGAATCAGGGCAGTTGTCCTTTAGGATCGGGTTTGCTTGCCGTAGCTACCATTGTGGCACTCTGAGATTTCTCTGAAGTCGTAATATGGTCATAGTAGTGTGGCAGAATATGCATTCCCGACGTGTAGACGTGCTACCCAGCGGGAGTACAAAATCCGAGCCTTAGGTGCCCGCGAGTTAAACAATTGATCAAAGTATTTCAGTTAGTCTTTTAATTCCTATTTTTGTGTTTGGACGATATTCTACAATAAATGCATTTGAAATGACCGTCGTATTTCATGTAGGCCTTGATATAAACTATAAATCCACTTTATTAAACAATGTAAGGTAGTTTCTCATCATTCTAATCCTGATTTCATTGTTCCTCCACTTCATTGGCGTTTTGACGCCTTTCGGGGATAGCTACATCCCTATTTGCCATTTCTGTAGCTATTTTCTCATCCATTCTTGAAATATCGTTCTCACTCACTCCTCTTATTAGCTGCGATCACATTTGACTCCATTTTAGGCGCTGACAAACACTTTAAGTTCAAGGTCACTCACCTGTAAGTACGCAAGGCTAAGACGATCGAGAAACTCAGACAATTTAGGCTCAAAGTCAAGCACTCGCCCCTAGCTAGTTGCCTGGCTTGTGCGCACTCCTCGTGCTTCCCCTCGGTCAATGTAGGCCTCCGCTCCGAAGTTTCGGTCTGTTGGTGATCTGGTTGGGAGCCTGATAGGATCCAGGCCGCTCGCTCATAAACCTTAACAGTTTACTTCATGTCGATTCTTGAGATCGTAACCCCTTGACCTCTACCTATTAGCTGTTAATCTGGGCTAAAAATTATTTCTGTACAGGAGGGCTTTAATTTTATCGGACTGAAAAGTTCCCCCTGCATGTGGAAGGGCTGGGAGACTAGCGCCACGGATGGCATGAGCAAGGCTCCATGCCACCAATGCAAATGTAGACCCACAGGAACCCGCAAAGATCCTCAAGTTAGTATTTGTAACTAAAAAAAACGTTTCGTCATAACACAGAAGGAATTCAACGGAGGACTCACGCTTAAATCAGTCCATTTCGCCTTCCAGATGTTGCACCACCTGTTGAACCTGTAATTCTCTCTCAATGGGTTTTAGCACTGACTCTTGGCTTTCTTCAATGCCACAACTGCATTGTTGTCGATAGGCAAATCTGTTTGGTTCTGTAAATCTTCTTCCTTCCAGTAATGTCCTACCCTGCTGAGAGCGGTCTCGAAACCGTTGTCGGTTCCCGCAATTCCATGGAGGAGGCCCAACTCTACCTAGACCGTCACCACCCTAATAGCTACGCCGTCTATAACCTCAGCTCACGAGCTTATCGTTTTCCCCATTGGTTTGGTGGCCGTGTTTCCTTCCGCCCCTTCGAGTCCAACCGAGCGCCAACGTTGTGGTCCCTCGTCGAGTTGTGCCAAAACGCGCGCCTCTGGTTGTCGCAGAAACCGGACAATGTGTGCATCATTCACTGCACTGATGGACGACAGCTGTCCGCAGTGTTAGTCTGTTGTCTCCTCTGCTTTTGCCGTGTGTTTACGGAGGCGTCTACGGCTGTAAAGTTTTTCGCCTCGAAGCGAGGACCTGTGCGACTTACGCCGTCTCAAATGCGGTGAGTCTGGCAAATGTTTTACGTATCAGTCATCGTGTTGTTAGCGTCCCTTTCAGTTTGGCAGAGTTTAAAACAATAAAATGGATATTTTGGGCTCTTAACCTGCGAGCAGGCTCATTTTTAATCTTCGGGTAGCAGTTTAATTGGTCATTTTGATGGTTCAAGTGTTGGAAAAAAAGAAAATGCATAATTTTTGAGGATCATTGTCCAAACTTTTGTCATTTTCAGCTACATCGATTACGTGGCAAAGCTTGTGTCTGTACCGCCCCAAGTTCCGCATAATCATCCAGTGGAATTACTGAGCATCATCATCGCCCCTATCCCATCTTTCAACCGACTCAAGTAAGTTGTGGTTGCCTTGGAATGGTCCCATGAAGTCATAATGTGGCATTCGCGTCTGGAAGTAGCCTTATTGTAAGCAAGGTAAGGGACTGGAGGTTCGGCGAAGATGCCCTCCCCATAGCGTGGAAGCCGAGCTAAAACAAATGCCATTATGGGATATTGTTTTGAGTTTCGTCTTCGGCTTTTGTGGCAGCGCTGGGACCATATTTTTTGGGAATGACATGATTTGTCCACCCTAGGTCCTGTTTCTCCATCGACATGGCTATCAAACAGTTGTGAGAATTTGGTAACTGCAGAAGCCTCTTAAAAATATTCATTGGAATGCCTACCATCACATTTTATCTTCCCCTTTCCATAAAACTCAAGCTTGGAGACTTTACTCTTCCATAGCCTTTTGTCCTCCAGGCTTGAAAGCCCGAGCAGTCTATCTGGGTCGAAGTGGTGCCTTAGAGGTGTGTAAGGGGCTGGTAGTGGATTGCGCAGGGGATAACCAGTGGTATTTTCGTTCAATTTGCAAAGGTGCTTCTCATTGAGAGTCGTTTGGTCATGCAGCGAACCTTTCTTTCTAACGCCGCATTTCGATGAGGTGTCGTTAAGATGTAGCCGATTTTCACGTGTAAATGCATGCGGACGGCGCCCATTCACTAAGTAGCTCCCACTTTTCTGCCTTCCGAGTTGTTCGTGTGTTTCACGTTAAACTTTGTTCCAAGTTGTACAGTAGCTACACATCATTATCTCTTTTTCATGATCAAGAAGAGAAAGTCTTGCCTCCTTCGTTGAGTGAATCATCACCACCACCACCAACATTAAGTGATTTATATGGACCATTTCCGACGGGTATGTGAGCCGTCACCACACCGCGCCTTCCCCGAAGGCTATAAAGTGACAAATTCGAAAAGAATTTAGTTTGTACTTCATCATTGGAAGCCGGTTAAACTGGGTTTTTGACCTACACAATGTGGAATCATGTTTATCAGGTCCAACCGACATTTTACGAAATGAGGGTTCAAAATAAAAGAAAAGTGGCACAATGCACCAGAAAAGTAAACATCCATGCCAAAAATTGGACCAACTTTTTCGGGTCACCTGATAGTTCTATTTCCCTCTCTCTCATGAACTTCCACAGGTTTACGAAACATTCACCCTGTTATGGGCTGGTCAAAGTGCTTCCAAAGACTATAAAAGCTGGTAGCTTTATTGTCGATGTTCAGACGGATCGAGAGATTGCTCTTGTAAGTGATGTGAGCCGAACACTACTTCAATAGCGCAAAGGTCGATTTGCAGTGGACAGAAACGATTCGTTACAGTTTTGCTGAGTTTGGATACAAAGAAGATTCCTTGCGTTGTATATAACTCAACAAACGGCTTCCATATGCCTTCCTGTAGGTCAGAATTGAGGAATGGTCGTTCATCCTTAGCGAACTCCTTTATTCAAAATTAAAGTTGTGATTGCAGGCAATAAATTGATTCAACATGGCAATCACTATAATACGTTTAAGCAATGCAGCGTTCCGAGGCTTCCCCGAAGACGAAAGAAGCCGTAATGCTCGGCAAAAATGTGCGTTTTCAATGTACAGTAAGGCTTGAGACTACAGGCCTGGCCCAAAGGTGAGGCCGCGCCGTGGAGGTTCAATGACGGAGCCCCCAAGTGTCCTGTTACCAAAACCGAGGGTTAAACAAACAATTAAGGTGTTGCATAGCTTCTCCCCTCTTTTGAACGTCTTCCCCGGCGCTCCCCTTAGTCAACCTCCCGTGTCAACCACCACAACGTAGTCGGTGCTGAGAGGGAAACACTACACGAGCCAACCGTGCCAGTCATCGACTTTCCATACAGCTGAAAAGATAACTGACTGTAGCATCACTGATTCCTCTCGCCAGGTTTACTGGATCCGAAGTTTTGTCCTCTATGAGAACCCTATTGGAAGAAGGGGAATGTGCTGGCTAGTTGTAAGAAGGCAGACTTGCAAGACGAGTCATTCAATAAAGTAGTTCCATGGCGGTAAGGTTTTGCGTCTGTTACTCCTTCCCGGGACTGCCCAGCCATATCTTTTAGGGTTCCATTCAGCTAGTGTAGAGGTAGGGCAGGCGTCATATTTTTCACATCGGCATTCTCATAGGGGCACCGTAGACAGGCCCGTAATGAACTCCTCCAGATGCGTCACGGCTAGTGTCACCTCAATTTTTAATAACATTCCCGCAGAAGACGAAATTGAGGTAGTCGCCATTTTTGGGCCTTTTGCTTGGGGTCGTCAGTCATTCTCCCATTTGTAGCATGTACCCTTCTTCTTCCGTCACGTTAAGGCTTATCACCCAGCAGTAGAAATCAAAGTAGTTGTCCTTTAGGATCGAGATTGATTTACGCTGCCACCAATGTAGCGTCTCGCGACTTTCTTGAAGACAAATAAAGACACCATATTCGGGCAGAACATGTATTGTCGACCCACAGAAGGTCTGAAGCGGTGGGAGGGCCACTGGCACAGCTTGGAGGCCAGACCGCGGACACCCTAAGCGGCATCTTTACCAAAATCGGAAGTTAAGCAAAAAATCAAAGTATTCCAGAAAAATATAGCTGTCTTCACTAGTGTATTCCACAATAAATTGTTTCATATAGCTTGATAAATGTCCTTCTAACTTTTATCACCAGTGTCGTTAGGTACCAGTCATTATGCTTTGTTACTATTAGTAACATTTGCCGTCACAATTTTCATTTTGCTTGAAAATTGGTCAGATGTCAAACGATCCTTAAATAATATGAATTGGTGTAATCATAGTCCCCTCCTTTTTTTCAATAACCGAATCCCTTTCGGACAGGTTTCTATCTGACAAAGATGATCATCTGAATATCTACATATCGAGATAGGAAAAGCATTAACGCTGCAGTTAGGTAATGTGAGGAGCTCATTTCTTTCAATAACTTTATTTCCTCTCCCCAGAGGTGTATTTCGCTAAACAACATTTTTCTTAATTGTTCACTTTACAGAAACGGTTGTCGTCCCTATGTCGATGTTTACCAAGGCAACAAGAAGGTCTTTTCGTCAATGACTGACTACGAGTCTTTGCGGTGAGTTACCGCCCCACCACCCCACTATGTGGAAGTGCTGGAGCCTTAACTTTTTGTCTGTCTGCTTTGTGAGGTTCAGCTTCAGTAAATAGAAAAAAAGATTTTGGAGGCATTAAACGTTCTTTGTAAGGATATCCCTTCTGACGCCTGTCTAATCCTGTCTCTTTCGGCTGTCAAATTTCGCCGGGGAACGGTAAGCGCATTAGATACGGCTGCTTGAGATGGATGCAGATCTAGTTTGAGACAAATATCGCCAGTCGCGATGAAATTTTACTGATGCTACACACTGGAGTTTACCACGCATTTCATCAAGGATGTCGCAAATACGCTGTCTCAATTGAGCTGGGGCTTACGGCAAGAGTGGTTCAAGAAGCCTACATTACGGGAATTTTTTCAAAGGTTTTCCTGTTACATTTACACCCTTGGAAAGACTTGTCAGGTTGGCCGAAGAAGTATTCTACGCCAGCCTGCTTCAAGGCTGTTGTCGTCCAAATGGCCTAGTGCGGCTGAGCACCGGCATGGCGTGCTGGGCCCACCAACAGTACTCTTCTTTAAGCCTTGCGCGGGGCCAATGGCTTCGTTGACAGGAGACTTCGTTCGCCACCTTCACCGCTGCTGCCTACACCCACAATGAGATCCTTCCGTGAAATTGTTGAATCAGTGACTTATGGGAGAAGATGACCGTCAACCAAAACACTCAAATGCGTCCTAAAGCACTCCACTAACGGTCATACGGCTGGCGCATTTGTGGCAAGGGTTAACTTCACCACGTGAAGCCTTGTTCGCTGATGTTTCATGGTGGAAAGTAACCTGTGTTTTGACACTTCCACCAGTGGTCATACGAATATTATAAGGGAGGATTATTAACCAGTCCGTTCTTGCTAGCACACCTTTATTAGTAGTTTGAGGTGAATGTATCTGCTGCCTTCTGCTCACCACTGGTTGCCATTTTTCGACTCATCTCCTCCAATCTTTCACTTGGTTGATTGGCTCGTTTATAATCGAAATACCAATCTCCACTCGGAACGATTGTTACGTTTACTGATGATGTTTTTCCCCTTCCATCAGTGAGTTTATGCGAGATTACGAGGGGAGGTCAACAGCCATAATCCAACTGTCAAACATGCTGTAAATGGCATGGTGTGAGACGTATTTGTCTATCGGCTTTCAGACTGTTTGCATTGGTCTCAGCTTACGTCTCCTACGTGACCGATCTGTCGTTAAGATTACAATAACTAGTTACAAACCTTTTTTCAAAATACAAATCTGAGTACTGTGAGGTTTTTTCTAGACGCTTACATTTTTGGCATTTTAAAAAAGAAAGTGCTATGGTTTCAGTGGCAGATGGCCAGAGGTTGCTCTAAGCTCGTCGTCATTACTCCCCGTCGTGGCCTCAGCCCCCCTTTTTTTCAAAATTGAACCCGCCAAGCCATCGTACCAATTTTCCCACCTTCAAAATCCGTTCGCTGATATTTTCAAGTGCCTGCATCGGTCTTGGAAGGAAATTCATATTTTAAGCTCAAGACGGGACGTATCAGTGGTTTTGATGCAGTGCTGATCTCGATGACTGTGGTGAAATCCACTTGCCAACTGATCAAATACTCGATGGAAAATACGGCAATCAGGAGTTAAGGTTAACTTGCCGAGTCCTTAGTCTATCCTGAGTTAAAGGCCTGTCAGCAGCGCCGTACTGCTCATATTCGAGCGGAGGCCAAGGCTAATGATGATTAACTGATTTCCATCCTTTGGTAATCCTTACCTGTTGATTTGATGCCCTTTCAGGACCTACGAGTTCGAGGATCGTAAAATTGAGATCACTTTCCTTGACCTCTCAGTTTACGGGGATGTTACAATCAGTGTCTATCATGCTCGCTCCTTCTTTGCTGGAAAGGGGAAGGTTGGTTTCTTTTCCCTTATTTTCGTCTGGTCAGAAAAAAAAATATTCCCTTCAGGGACTAGTTCTGTGTTCTCTTTTCCTGTCCTGTAGATGGTTTATGACTTGCTGTGCTTGGCTTTCTTGAGATTACACCTTCATAGCGTAACCTGTTTCACACCGTATGCATAACAGGACGAATTGATGCCTTGCTCATTTGGATGAGTTGACTATCTTAAACACTTCCTTTGGATTTTTAGCTTTAAAATGTAGGGGCTATGCGACACCTCTTTGCAACCTCCCTCCCCCTCTCCTCCTCTTCTCGCCCCCTCCTCAAAGCTGTCTCCTTTGCCTATTTCATTTTACTTGGCTTTGACAATGCCTTAAATTCCATAGGACCGTGGACTAACAGTTTATTTGAACACTTCACTTGTGATAATTATTTGTCCAAAATTTGCGGCGGGGTTTTGTGTCCTCACTGAATCCTACGCATCTGTTTGCAGGCGGCGTCGGTCAAGATATGCCAATTGCAATTTCACACCGGTTTCATTAATCTTGATGCTGGGAAGGTTACCTTCTTGAAGTGAGTTTTCATTCGTTTGATTCCTCATAAATAAATCCAAAGCTTTCTTAATTTCCTTCTTTTCTAAACTATTTTTTGAGGCTGTCAGTACACCTTTTCGTATCCCTTCCATATAAATTCTGTAATTTTTCATCAACGCCTTTTTTTCTTGATTCCATATGAATCACAAATTTGAGTCTTAAAGGGACTTGACAAAGTAATGACTCAGAAATACGTTACTTAGTACTAGATTTATAACCGGGGGCCACGCCGCCAGCGGAGGTACAAAAGTGGGACCTTCAATGCCCGGGAAACCGAAATAAAGAGTCAAATAAATAATCAAAGCATTACATAGCCCCCCTCTCTCCTGTTGTGCGTTGACGTCGGCTCTTCCCTTGGACAATCTCCCGCGTCGGCCATTACACCGCAGTCGGTGCTTAATGGAATCACCCCACTAACTAACCACCCCAGTCATCGAATTTGCGCGCAACTGCGAAGACACTTGACCACGATGTCGCTGATCTCTCTTGGCAATCCCACTGGATCTGGAGTTTTGTTCTATGTAGGAACTGTGTTGATGGAAGGGGAAATGTGCTGTTCGTCTCGTATGTCCATCGCCGGTCGTAAGACCACTACCCAAAAGGCAGTCATTTAATGAAGGACAGTGCTTAAAATAGTTTTGTGGGGACAAGGTTTTGCGTCCATTTCTCCTTACCACTTTGCTGTCACCTCAATGCTGCCCGGCCATATATCCATCTGGGTTTTATCCAGCTACTAGACAGATGGAGGCAGTAGTCCTTTTTCATTTAACTGACATCTTCATACAGACACCGTAGAAAGCTCCGTAGCGAACTTCTTCACATGGTTCATGGCCAGTGTCGCTCGCTTCGGTTAATGGGATGTTGCCAAATTTCGACACCATTGTCACCCCTCTTGTTAGGAATCGTTGCAGAATTTCCCATTTTTACCCCATATCCTTATTCTCTCGCGAAAAGGCTTAGTATTCAGTAGTAGAAACGAGGATAGTTGTCCTTTATAGTCAAGTTTGCTTTCAGCTGCCATCAATGCAGCCCCCCGAGACTTTCAGAAGGGTTGGAGGGCTACTGATATGACCCGGAGACCAAGATTGGTTGGAGTTGTTTCTCTCCTGAAGGCCAAACAATTAGCACACAGAGAGGAATGTCGCTGTCTAGTGGATACGATAGAACTCGGAGGTGTGCGAGAAAACTTCATCCAGCAAACTAGATTGGTGGGGGAGGGAGGTTTAGTGGAAAGAACTTGCGACTTTAATTTTTACAACACAAATCCAAGGCAAGACGTCATACCGTTGCACCACGTGTCAAGATGGGAGAATGATACCGGTTGATCCTATCTTCTGTATTTCCGTAGTGATATTCCATTAAGCCATGTTTACCCTCCCTTCTGGATATCACATGGGAGATAGCGAGTTGGGAATCCCAAGTGAGTGGATTCTGCAATTTCGAGTCCCCATGGTGGGTGAAGGCTGATAGCGTGTAACGGTAAGTGAGTGAAATATGTTAGGGACTTTCTGTTGTTATTTACCTTTCATCTATACGATCTGCATTGACTTATTTTTGCACACTATAATAACGATTCGTTTAATTTGATCTCCCTTCCCATGGTAGATCGGAACTGGACCACCTGCATTCATCCAACGCTGGCTCCCAAGGTATCGGCACGCCATCGACTAGTCGGTATGCTGAGAGTTTCCACACTGTGCTCCACCTCTCCGTCTCACTTAACGAACGTCCACGGCAGGGTGCAGCCCTCGTCTTCCCTTGGGAGACCTTACCGCCCGAGAGCTCACGAAAACCCATGCTTTGCTTCTCCGATGCCTTCGAGATGCGTTCGGTCATGTCACCGGCTGCACTCAGGGCTGCTGGTAAGCGAACTTCATTTCTACTATCCTTTCAAAATCGTGAGTCTTTGATCGCTTCGGAGTGCGTTGGTTGGTGTTGTCAATATCTTATTGCTCTTTCAAGCCACTCCTTCGTGGGTACTTCTCAAATCGTCCCATTTCGGCCGTTATGCCGATTTTAATCTTAGAACGATTGTTAGCATTCTACGTGGTTTCACTCGTCTTCATTGTTATGAAACTCTTCGTGTGCGGATTTCTTCTACAGTGTAGTGGCGTACTTTCCAATGAAATTGGGGCTGTGATTCTTTTGGTGTGGGTTCGCCAACGCCTCCACAAGTGTGGTGCTTGAGTGTCCCTTTGAGGTTGTTATAAGACATGTGAATTTAAAAGTAGCTTTACTGTTAAGGCACCAGTAATGTAAACAAGACTTTATTCCACTGTCATCTGTTCTCGCAAGTGAATTTTTCAGCGATGAAGCCTCCGATCTTGAAGACGAAATAGCACTAGACGCTACGATAATTCGTTCTGCTTCCTCTGGACGGTCCAGTTTCATTCACCTCGGCCTCGTCTTGAATCTACCAAACCACCATGATCACTCTCAGAATTAGAAATGAGGAGGATGACTACGCTGTTTTACTGACCGTGTTGTCTCTGAGGTTGTATTAATCTGGAAGCAGGGTCATATTTCATCAATTGGACACTTTGAATTAGTTTTATTGTGTTGTCCCTCCAGAACTGGCCATAGTGCAGAATCAAAGTTTGAGGTAGTTGTTCAAAATTGCTATGATACAACCATCTACCGCCGATCATCTCTGTTTTGAGTCGATTTCGACGTCGGAGTTACCTCTGAAGTCCTCGTGGAGCACCCAGTCTTGAAGGTAGCTTCACTACTGCATTATTAATAGCTAGTAGCATGTGTGCTGACATGAGTAAAGTGACAAGCTTCCAGTGATGACGTTGAATCGCATACTTCAGGCAATGATAACAACCCAACCTCATGCCACCAAAAAACACGGGGAATGGTCAATGCAACCCGCCGTACAGTTAGTATCAATTGTAGAACTATGTCCTGCTTGTGAACATCGAGCATTTTATGCCCTGATAGTAGTACTGCTACAGTAATGCTTTAAATTGCCATTGTCATCTAGGGATTCTAGTTTATTAGTCGGTATGATGGAGGGATTCCCGATGAATCAGTTCATTGCTTTAATTCCCTCCGGAGTAATTACATCCAACGCAGTATCTCATTATAACGCAGCAAGCGAAGGGTGCGTACATGCCGACTCATAAAGAAGCCTGTGGGGTATTTGAAAGTGTCTACCGAAACTTGGAGACATTACGGCGCCTTCATTCTTTGAAATGTCCGATCCCGAGCTTGACATTTGGTTGCTATTTAACTGTATCAGTAGTACTCATTCATTTGTCCGTTGACTAGAATTGCGGTTCCATCCCTTCACTGCCTTTGCAAACTCCTTCCATTGTAGGCTACTCATCAACAGGTCACCCGTTATCACCTTCTGGCAACTCTAGTCAACCACAAGCGCCTCGGTCACCAGTGATCACGGGTAGAAATGAAGGTGAGGCACGGCAAACAGGCGGGTATGCTACTCCCACTTCGTCGAAGCCCACGTCAGCCGTGGATACGCTGATTGAGGGCCTGGAGACGAATTATCTGAGTAAAGATGAGCCCTTGGATTCCAGAGCGGAAGAGAATCAGTCCTCGTCACCTACTACTGTTCCAAGTGAACCCCAAGCAGATTCCAGCAAGGTACAGTTTATTTAGTGGTCCATTTGTACCAACATTAACGTCTTGGACTCTGTCTAGTGGGTTTATTTTAGACTAAAAAACCATTTTTCGTTAAGAGTGTGAACAATGATAGTCCAATCTGATATTCCAGACCTTAGAGGAATCTGCTACCATCGGTGATCTCCTTGACATATCAACCGCCGCCTCCCCTTCCTCACCGTCATCATTATCACCACCGCAGTCCAACCATCCTCCTGCAACCGGTAACGCCGCGACACCAACAACGGATTCTATTTTTGAAGACCTCTTCACATCCTCGGCTTCACCTTCCACACCGACGGCCAAGTCCGCCACTGCTGACTGGCACCACCCTTGGGGCGAGACGGCGGTGAATCTCAATCCCTTCGATCCCTTTGGCACGGCCACTGAACCCCCGGAAGAGCAAACTCCCTCCAACTCTCCACCACCTCCTCCTGCCACCCCCAAAAATCCCTCAGATTTCGATCTCTTCAAAATGCGGTCTCAGGCCAAAGTGCACACCAGTAGTAGCACGTCAAATCTCTTTACTTCCGTGCCGTCTACGAATGCGGGTGCTTCAGCTGAAGCTCCAGCTGCCGGAGTGGGAGTCTCGTCCTTCGTGCACATCTCTTCCTCGTCATCGAACCTCACACGCGGTGGCAATCCCTTCCAGGAGTTTGGCGATATCTTCGAGACTGCAGCGGCCAAGGCGAGCTCCCATTCACATAGCCCGGTGCATCCAAGTAAGCAATATCCTTCCTCATCAGTACCAATGGGCGCAAATAACACCGGTAAGGTTTCCTTCTGATTTGACACCTTTTTTTCTCAGCGATCCCTGTTGCCACACTTGTTCCTGTTCATAATGATATTTAGCCTTTGAGTACCGACACGGTGTCATTCATTTGATTTGAAAGTTCTCTTAATCTAACGGTTAATTGCTTTCCTTTAATTAGGTCCAACTTTTGGTTTTCCCTTCTCCTCCTCCTCAGCTCGGCAGCCATTGTTTACACCTCAACAAGCGACACCGACGCCGCCACCACCCCAACAACAACAGTACCAATCGTCGGCTTCCTACACGTCGCCGAGGCACAACCCTGCACCGAACACCGCCTCACCTAGTTTTCATGGTGCCCGGCCACGTGTCACGGAGGACACTTTTGAAGACCTTTTGGGCGGCTTTAGTTCTTCCTCTGGGGAGGCTTTTGGGAGCAGTAGACGCAACCAACAACCGAAAACGCTGGCAGAGATTCGACATCAGAAGCTGGCACAGACGGAAGATCGCGAAGCCCTGAAGGTATGTCCCTGCGCTAAAGCGGTGAAATTTTTCCTTTTAGTGGGATTGTCAACATTTACAAACGCTGTCTTGTTGTCCAACAAAACAGTCACATTTGTTTTTTTGGAGTAAAATTGGAAAATGTATTCACCAACTAGCCATCAACTTAGAAGTAGCTTGGAGGAGGAAAGCTTGTGCGCCTTTCAGGTGGTCCGCATTCGCCTTGACCACAGCGTCCTTACCGGTGGTAGGCCGATTCACTCCTTTTTTTGTCTAGGTGATTGAGTGGTTGGAGGGCAAGGAGAAGAATGTGCGTGCCCTGCTCTGCACCTTGAACTCAGTGCTGTGGGAGGGTGTCCGATGGGAGCAAATCTCCATGGCAGATGTGATGACTGTGAAACAGGTGAAGCAGCAGTACCGCAAGGCCGCTCGTGCTGTCCATCCTGACAAGGTGAGTAGACTTGCCAATTTCACCTATCTTTGCCGTTGGATACGATTGATCTCGATCCCATGGGGAAGGATCGCGATGTGTAGTGCTCAGCTTATAAGTCTTCCTGTATCATTTGACCTGGCGCCTAGCGTGACCCATGATGTTGATTAGGCAACGTTTGCACTGCCATTTTGCAATCGTTCTGTCAAAGCAGATAAACTCAAGTTTATTGCTCACCTTTATAGTTTCGTTTAAGTCTTATGCCTTAAGGGATCACCAAATAGCAACCAGACGTGTGTAGACTTGTCGCCGGTCATCGTTATGCACAATAGTTGGGATATTGGTGGCTTGGCTACTGAGGAGACGAATATCAGGTCCGAACAAATCCAGTCGAGAGCGGAGTGACATAGCTTGGGTCAATTTATCGACACGGTACACTCTCCCCCCCTCTCTCGGTTGTATTCTCTACCATCTTTCCCTTCTTTTGAAGCCTCATTTGGGTTGACTTTGACGGTTGTGGTTCCAGCTGCTAATCAAGTCGAGTTGCGTTCGGTTTCAACGCTGCAGAAACTGGCTGGTCTTAGCAAGCCTCTCCTCCTATAGCACTTGGAGAAGATCGTGTGGTACGCAGTAGTAGAGGAATGCACCGCCCAGAAATGATTAGCTCAAAGGCAGGATGCATCACGTTAAGGTGGAAAGTCCCTCTGCTCTCCATCACGAGCTCTAACTACTTTAGTGGTCAGCGTGAGTGATGCGCCAACTGATTTACACCCTTGATATCATCCGGGTAGAGGGCGACATGGTAGAGACCACCAAGCAAAAATTCACTTATGAGATCTGCACTTCAGGATGAGGCGAATGTATTGACTCGCCTTCATCCCCCCCTCCTCCTCTTTTATTTCCCTCAGTGATTATCACCTTGACTCTAGCCAATCGCGCATGTCTCTAGTGCCAAATTGTCTCCTCCTGGGAGGACAAAACGTTTGACCAAGTGGAGTTTGCAAGCTCCCGTCTCATTTTGTGTGTGTGTGTGAGAGAGAGAGAGAAAGAGAGGTTTCTCTGTTCCTTTGCCTCTATTGGTTCACATCAGCTTCTTCTGTCGAACTGCTACAAAGTACGTTTGTATGGTATCCTAACCAGGCACATGAATTCTCGTAATTTTGCCGCTTTGTTTTGAGTTGGTTTTGGCGACCTCAGCTACTGCAGTCCCCTCAGTAGTGCAGGATTTCCGGTAGGCAGAAATTGTGGAGGATCAGAGATGGCAGAAATATACATAAGTTGATACTTATGCCTTTGGTGAACAAAGTTATCAGCTGTGCCTAGAAGGTCCTTGGTCTTGAGAACAATTCCCCTCCATGGCCTGAGGTCATTTCTCCGACTTTTGCGGAGTTTAGACTAGGTACAACTCTTGAATAGCTGCACTAGAATACTTTCAGTCAGGAAATCTGCAACATTCAGGAATGTGCCCGCGCGGATTGACGGATGAAGTGTTCAGCACCACCAAGGGATTGCAGATGTCTAAACGTCTGAATGTAATTAATGAAGTACACCCCTGGTTTGCGTAAAAGTTCTGAATGGACCGTTGTAGTCGTCATGTTTGTTGCCAGGCTACAAGAGAGATCGGCCGTGACGTTCATTGAGTTGGTTGTGAATGGCTCTTGGTTAAACATTTAAGGTGATATCCGGAACTCTTTGAGATATCGCAAGTAAGTCCCGTTAGCTGCCATTGTAAGGTGAGCTCCGGACGTCATCTTCTCGATGCCCAAATGACAGGGATGTAAGTTTTTCAGGATTGTTGATCTCAATGTGGGAGAAATAACGATGCGATCCCTAATATGTAGCCGTAACCAAGGTTTCCTTACGAAGTTTATAAACTCCCCTTATTCTTTATTCTCCATCTCGTGGCTCTAAGGATAACGTGTCAATGCTTCCATGTGTCACAAATTGGATTCTCTTGTGTACTCCACAATGGTTATGGAAGGAAGCGGGCAGAGATGCCAGTCTCTTTAGCACTGGCATGTTGAGACCTGATCATCATGAGGAATGTCACCAACACTGTGTTGCTGGATAAGAGTAAGCATCCATCGTTGATTCATTCTAGCAGGAGATTCTTCCAACTACTTGGGAGGGTCGTAGGTGAATTTAACAGCTTCAGGGTCAGTGAAAATCGTGAGGTGTGTATTAAAAATTTTTTAATCTCGTAGCAGTCCAGTCAGCGCTCCATTGTGTCTACGAAATGCCGATGGATTAGAACAGCCTTGGAAGCAAAGGAAAAGCACAAAGGAAGTATTCCCAGGATACTCTCATCTGCCTCAGATCCTGTGAAGGCACTTTGAAAGTAAGAATGGAATAAAAGTTTCTCCAGCTCGGTAGATGTGGGGATGAGAGGAGAACAGTACGGAAGAGAAGGAACGCAAACTGTGGAATTGATAAACAATCTCCTCTAGTTCATCTGTGGTGATGCGATAGTCCTCCCAAATCCGAGGCGTTTTGCCACCACATTTGAGGGAACGGCTGTAAGTACCCCTTCTTTCACCAGTGGATGGGTTCGGCATAAGTCGTCCTCTCATCAAACACTAGAATGCCTTTCAACTTGAAGTGACTCCAGCTTAGTCTGCATCCTACCAATTGCCTTGAAAGCACAATTCAATGACTTGTGACTCCTCACCGCGTGTTCCCCAATGCCTATCACAATGGCCTTAGAGGGTTTGATACCTGCAGCAGGTTTAAGGACTGCATGAACATCAGGGGGGGAGGGCTTACTGCCATCTCCATCAGTAAAGAAGGAGTGTTGTAATTGGACGGACAGGCAGGAGCATTAGCAAGCGCGAGATGGGTAGAATTACAGCCTTGAGTTTCTTCTTCAGCAGCATTTTGTGGCGAACAGGGTGAATAGGTCAGACACGAATTCTTTGAACCGCTGTAATCACTGTTGTTCTACGTTGTTTATTGGCACTTAAATCTGATGTCTGTTGCACCTTTAAACTACCTATTCTGTTTTCATTTTCAGCCTTTGAGGTGTTGTTGTACAAAATCACTTGATCAATACTGTCATGGCAGCTTTCACCTCCAGATATTGTTCTGTTTACATAACGTTTCCATCGCTGGCCATTTAATTCCAGTACAGTAGGTCACAGGGTCAGCCCTAATATTTCCATACCAGATCGGTGTTTCGATCTGTCTAATGCTTATTTATTTTCTATCTGTCGTTCTATGAGGCGAGGATTACCCTAAATTTGGGTGTGTCTGTACCCTATTTATTTGGCCTTCAGCATACCAACAGGTCGTAGTAAATAATTCTGTCTTCAGTTAGGTACACACTTCAAACAATGCACGGTGTGGGTCCTTATGAGAGTGGAGCGGATCGTGGTGGGAGTGAGTCGTTTAGGTGTAACCATTTATGCTTCTTGCCGTAAAGAAAGTTGGAATGCTAAGACCCTTCCGCATCACAGGCCAATCTGTCAGTCAGTCGTCAGCCAATAAACCCTTCTTCACCAGTGGCCACCTTTTTGGAAGGTGGGGTGAAAAGATGGGAAAGAGGGTGACAGATTTTCAAGTACTTTGTCATCTATGACATCCACTTGCTCGGTGGTTTCCATCACGATCAATCTCCTCCCGGTTGATGGCAAAGATGTAAACCAGTTGGCTCATCACTCATATTAACCTCCAGGTGGTTAGGGACAGTAACGACACGCCATTTCCCATCGGTAATGATGGAGAACAGAGGGACTCCCCTCCTTGACATGACGCCTCTTACCTTTGAGCGAACCATTTCTAGACGGTGTGTCGGTCTGCCACACCTTCCCCAAGTACTATTCAACAGCAACAGCTAGCTTCTGGAGTGTTGGAGCCAAGTTCAACTCGACTTAATTAGGATTTGGAACCGTATCCATCAGATTCAAGCTACACTTGATGAAGTGCGGGTTCAAGGTAAGCTGGAAGATGGTCGAGAGTACAATCGAGAGAGAGAGAGAGAGAGGAGGGGCACGGAGTACCGTGTCGGCAGAGTGACCCACGTCCATGACTCAAAGTTCACCGGTAAACGCGTGGGTGGATTGGACAACTCCTGCACAAATACACGCCACAACTCGTCCTTGCGATACTGTTACACCGAAGTGCCCACGAACTTTTTGCAGTCACCTGAGGTGGTAGTGTTAGGGGCGCCAAACTGTAACCGAGGCGACCTGGGTGCATGAAATCTAATGCCCTGGCTACATTTAGCCTTCTTTGGCCATGACATTTCGGAGCTTGATTCCAAATCGGTGCGGTAAATTGTGTGGACTCAACTAATTCAAGCCCTCCTATCTTCTTTGTAATTAAATCGAAATGCCATGGTGATTCAAACATTGCGAAATTAGACCAATCCGGTGTCTAACTCCGTGTGTGCTTTTTCTGCTTGTAAACAAGGCTGGATATGCGCTTCCCATTGTTAGAGAATGAACTTTTAGTCCACACTTTTTTTTCTCGCAATGAGTTTGGGTAATTGAAGCGCCTCTGCCCCTCAGGCTGTTGAATCACGATGGTGTCACGCTACAAAGTTGGCGTGGTCTGTTCTATGGAACGGTTTTGTCTCAAACTTAGTAAACAAGCTTGTGGGTACCGATGTAAAGCCTTGAGCATTCCCTAAAGCCGATGAGAACTCGGGAGGCCAAAGAAATGCCTCTCCTCTCTCTCCTTTATCTCTGCTTCCGGCCGGCGGGTGATGCATTAGACTATCTGATCTAACTTGGACGTTAAACACATTCCTTGTAGTGGATGAATACGGAACACATGAACATGGCGAAGCTGATCCTCATGGAGCTCAACGACGCCATGGCAGAATTTGAGCGTCAAGAGGAGTGCACAGCATGAGGGCGAAAGCGAAAGAGCTGAGAGGAGGCAAGTCGCCTGGAACAACTCTCCATTGCGCTTGATGTCGTGATGTGTACCCCTCCTTTTCACTGACCCTTGCGGTCTTATCATTCCGCCTCCCCCCACCTCCACAACCATGCAGCTTTCTGTAAATTCGCTTCTACTACTTCACCGTCTTCTCTTCGTCACTTTCTCTCCCCCATCCCTCCCTTCAATTCTCCCTCCAAAAAAGATACCCAGCCCTTTCCCCTTCCGGTCCTGTCTTTTCTATTGACACGTACAAACTTGAGAAAACCAAACCCACTCCATCACCACCTCTCCCTATCCTGAAGTTCCTTATAAGATATCACTTATGGAAATTAAATTCTTTTCTGATCCCCTCGCCTTGATTTAAAGCAGCAGAAGAGGACGCGAGAGGGAACAACTTTATTTAGCTTGATTGTCATCATTAAATTTCGGCGCGCTGGAATCGATGCCATGGCGACTTAGTAACGATAGTGATCCACTTTATAGGGCCCATCGATTGGGACGCCTATGTACTCGGCCTGCTCCTTGGTAAGCCTCGTCAGCTTGGCTCCAAGTTGGTCCAGATGAGCTGCGGCTACCTCCTCGTCCAACTAGAATTACGAAGAAGCGGAGTGATGAGGGGGGAAAAATGACCTCACCTTTTTGGGCAGCATAAAGACACCAATGTGGTAGTTTTCAGATTTCGTGTAAAGCTCAATTTGCGCGAGGACTTGATTGGCGAATGAGTTTGACATGACAAAACTCGAGTGGCCATGAGCACAGCCCAAGTTAACTAAACGACCCTCAGCTAGGAGGATAATATGCCGACCATTTTTCAGAAGGTAACGATCCACCTGTGGCTTCACTTTCACCTTTTCCACACAGTTTTCATTCAACCAAGCAACATCAACCTCGACGTCGAAGTGTCCGATGTTGCAAACTATCGCGTCTTCCGGCATCTGTTCAAAATGACGCCCCACAATAACATCGCAGCAGCCCGTGGCCGTGACGAAGATATGAGCTTCTTTGGCGGCTTCATCAACGGTCGTTACCTCGTAGCCTTCCATGGCAGCCTTAATAGAGGAAAAAGATCAATAAAACGGAAAGCAAGTACCCACCTGAAGAGCGTTGATTGGGTCAATTTCACTGACCAATACACGACAGCCATAGGAACGGAGAGATTGGCAGCAACCTTTACCAACGTCACCATACCCAGCAACAAAAGCCGTTTTACCGGCCAACATGACATCAGTGGCCCGTTTAAGACCGTCAACCAGTGACTCTCGACAACCATAGAGATTGTCAAACTTGCTCTTTGTAACAGAGTCATTGACATTCATAGCGGCACACTTTAATTTGCCCTCCCTTTGGCGCTTGTAGAGTGCGTGAACTCCAGTGGTTGTCTCCTCAGTGACACCTTTGATACCACTTAAAAGGTGGGGATATTTGTCGTGAACGAGACTGGTTAGATCACCACCATCGTCAAGAATCATGTTCAGCGGACCGTCCTCAAACTGCAGTGTCTGTTCCATGCACCATACGTACTCTTCCTCAGTTTCACCTTTCCAAGCAAATACAGGAACTCCAGTTTTGGCAATGGCAGCGGCTGCATGATCCTGGGTGCTGAAAATGTTGCACGATGACCAACGAACTTTAGCACCTAGGGCAGTTAAGGTTTCGATAAGAACTGCGGTTTGGATAGTCATGTGAAGGCAACCACTAATGCGAGCTCCTTTAAGGGGCTGAGCTGCGCCATACATGGCACGCAGTTTCATCAATCCCGGCATCTCATTCTCAGCTATTTCAATCTCTCGACGCCCCCACTCAGCAAGACCAATATCAGCTAAAATGCAATAAAATGGTCGCGATTCCCGGAAAATAGGCTGCCAGAGAAGCATCGAAACAAAACATACCAACTTTGTACGCGGGACCCATAACGAGCAAGATATGCGACCAAAAGAATGAGGCGCCAGCAGACGACCTTCTTAAAAATTATGATTATTATAATAAGTAAATTTGTATATTCGCCAAGGGATTAACAGAAGAAGAACTATAATGTTAACTGGTGCTGAAATTTGAAAGTCTAAAACCGAAACGCCTATTAAGGTCACCGAAGCCCCATTCTTCTTCTAAAAATTAAGGAGTATGGTAAAATACATATTTTTCGCAATCTGGAACTTGAAGCTATCAATCCTTAACTTCCTGCACCTTTTGAAATTTCATCCCTTTTTTATAAATTTCAACGGATTCTCTTAGTAGATTGCGGCTTCTCATTTAAGTTTGATAGATTAGCAGCTAGGAGTTAGAGGCTTATTTTGACAGCTGATGCCAGATTTTATCGAATCTACCTATACACACAAAAGGTTGTATCGGCAGTTGAGGTGAGGTAGGGGGCAACCACCCCCACCAACTCACTGACCAATGGTGACGCATCCACTCGGGCTTAAAAACCACAAATTTGGGATAGGCACCCCACTACTCCAGTTCCGATCACCACCACCCAATAAGCCCACACAAGAATGAGTGTCACACCTGCATCACCGCTAAGTGCACAACCCCTGCAGACGAAATACTTCGGTGCTTGTACCGGTTCCGTGGCCTACTCCATAAGCACCTCACTCTCGGCCGTCCATGACTTCGCTCGGTAGTGTGACCTTTGGACCAGGTCAGTTGCCTCCCAACTTTCCTGCATGCTAGTGAGATATGTTCTGCCATACCACTGCGGCTTCTCACAACTTCAGGTAGGACTCTGGGCACTACACAACAAACAATTCCTGCGCCTAAGCCCGTTATAGATACCACCGAGAAAGTGCATTTCCAATGCACGAAGGCGAGCACAACCTGAGTTTCCTTAATTAATACGACGCTGATTAAAAAGCATTAAAAATATATGCATATATCATCCTTGGGTACAGAGGTTGAAGTACTATGCGCATTAAAGCAAAAAATGTACAAAATGACGAATGGAATTATGGGCATCCGACTAGTCACACCGCAGTAAGTCGTCTACTGCGAAGGTTTGGGAGTATTGGAGCGTACCCTTCGCCGGAAGAACGCACTACTCGACTTTGGCATACCTGCAACCGGCGTCTCTGGAGCCTTCTTAGTTGAAGCATTTGCGATTCGATGGTTGAGGCGGTCGAAATACCTCTCCGCCGTTTTTACATCGCCAAAACGCATCCAGAAGACGTCCCCATGGAAGGTTTGGAACTGTAAATAGGCCTTGTTTAACTTGATCCAATGAAACAGAGGGAGTGAGGTGGATTTTCCCCTAATAATACCTGTCGAAGATGATTCAGCTTCACCTTGGGGTCCATGGCTCGGTCCTCAAGAATCCCATTCAACAGTTTCATCAGTTCATAGGTCTTCCCCAAGTTAGCTAATCGCTGTTGTGACGCCGGTTTTCTCTAAAGAAAAGCCTGTGTAAGAGAGTCAGCCCACCTACAGAAAAAAGTGAGCATCGCAAACTAGCCGGTAGGGTTGGCTGCAATAACGTTGGGGAAGCACTAGGTGTCTCAGAAGAGAAAGATCTCTCATTTTCAAGCTTAGTATGACGGGGACCCATGGAAGCAGCTGCTGTACCGTGGGATGACGACTTGATGTTAAGGCGGGAGAAAGACGACTGGAGAGGAGCTACTTTCGGTGATGATTGACAGTTCACAGTTAGTTCTAACGCCTACAATAAATTCAAATAATAGAAAAAATGGGAGTGCGAATCGGTTGACAGTTAAGAAAGAAGTCAAGGCGCAATTACTTTAGCTAGCGAAGGAATCTTAGTTGGATCAACTATGTCAAGAAGAAGCTCAGCGGGTTGGATACACTTCCCCGCGTCAGCAGAGAAAAGAGTGGTCAAAAGAGCCTCCCTCCATTCCCCACAGTCTAGACGAGAACTATGAGTCACCCTACGTTGAGAGACCACCGGAAACAGAATCGGTGCCATGAGAACCGCCATCTGTGAGGGCAAAAATGAGTGAGCAGTCAACAGTTGGAAGAAAATCTAAACTTACGCATTCAACGCTAGATAAAGGGAAGTAGTCCTCTTGAAAACCTTCACGATTTGTGTTGCTCCGGATGCTTCTAATAGCGGCGGTTAGGTGAGCAATAATAGAACAAGTATTTGGACAGAGTAGAGTGGTGGCTAGACGCAGTGCTCGTTCCACACAGTCGGTGGGATTGAAAATGTCCGAATGGGCCCTCTGCAGTCTACCGGACATCATGAAAGGCCGAGAGAATGACATATTCACGTGAAGATCTATGGAGTTCAACGATAACCTAGAGAAAAGGCGAAAGCGAATTTTTGCTGGACCCTACCTTCGAGATCCTGGGGACATTGATTGGGAACGGCGAAACACTTTTGAAGTTGATACCTCTGACTCTGTAGGTCTTTGCACATGGGGGTCACGCATTGAAGATCTTTTGTTGGGTAAGAAAAAGGGGTCACTCCTAAAAGTTGAGATGAGGTCAAAGTGAAGTAATCCGAAGAGCGCACTTACAGAACACCCATTCGGTTGCCGATCCATGCACTGGGTGGTTGTCGGTTTTTTCTCTTCTGTACTTCAGGACGCTCTAGGTACGACAGAATCGAAGTTTAGGTCCTAGCATAATCGGGGTGTAGTTAAGACATCTAATAGACGCAAAACTATGCCTAAAACTGGTTTCATACTTACGTAAAACTAACTTGAAAAGAGAAACTGTGATCGGGTTAGGGGGGACGAAGAAGTCAAAGGTCTTCAATAATTTGACGATCGTTCGAACAATATCATTCAAAACGTCGGCCATATTTTCTTTTGAAAGTACACTACTGTCAGGGCCTTAATACAGAAAGTGGCAAAAACCAGAAATTATTTAAGTCCATTGAATAGGAATTAAAACAGAGCAAAATTCGAGGTAGTTAGAACACAGTAAAAAGGTGAAACTCACATCTGCGTAAGAAATCCAGATGGACAAGAAGACTGGAACTCAGATCAATTCCTGATTCCTGTCTATTATGATATATATTTTCACCAATTTCAGTAAGCCAATCTGAGCAAAATTTACATGTCTCAAGGGGTGGGAAATTGAGAATTTCCTTCACAATTGATAAATTTTTGTAGTGAAGTGACGGATGGAGGTCATTTTTCACGCTATCTGGCAGGTAGGAAGTGAGCCTTTACCACATATGATAAAGCAAATAGCAAAACACACCTTTTCAGCAGTTTTAAAGACAATGAGCGATAATAAAGTGCCCGTTCCATTCGTTCTGAAGCTGAGTTTCCATAGCCACGACAGGAATTCGAGGCTTCTAGAATGTAAAACTACGATTGCAAAAACACACTACTTGTTTGCCCACCATGTGCATAACAAAGTGATTCATCATTCGGACTAGAGATGTGTGTACAAACGGGAAAAATCTTACTAAAATAAGGGTAAATTGCGTTTTTCGTAACAAATGATCTTAATATAGTCGTTTGATTGAAGAAACGAAAGAAACTCGTCAACCTTAACGGCATCTCCGTGGTTGGAGACCAAATAACGTCTCAACCAAGCTCGAGCATCCGAAAGAGGAAAAGGACTAGGTACCTCACTCATCCACTGTAAAAGCATATTTTTGAGCTATGCGAATAAAATCAGCAAAGTGGCACGAGTTACAATGCTAGTTGCGCTAAAGCAAGAAGGCAGTTCTTCCATTCGTGTACGGCAGATTTTCGTTACCCACACCAAATCACCCGCATTTTTCATAGCATAAACAAAGGAATCTTGTCTCATTTTTGTGCATTAAGTATGCTTTTAAATATGGTGGTATCCACTCTCTGCAACTCATATTTTACCTTATACAAATTCTGTTGCATTTATTTTGACATTGGGAATTACTTTTACGTAATGCTGTCGACGGTTCATTGACGCATATATGCAACATGTGCAAACTTACGACAGCTCATTGTTCGTAATTTGGACCTATTTATGAATATTTGTGATTGTGTTACTATGATGGATAGCTGGATTTTCTGAAGTTTAGCAACACTAACAGCAAATAGGAGGAACTAAGGAAATTAGCACCCCCCTTACTCTTACAGCAGTCGCGCTACCCTTTGGGCTCAATCCACTGCACCCCAGCTGCTTTGGCAATGACTGATTGGAAGCATACACTCTCCAAGTCCGTGAACCAACACACCGTGCAACACAACCTTGCAAGGCGGGCAGCCCACTACCTCCGACGATCTGGACCCCCCGCCCCAGCGCGTCAAAACAAAAGAGCGAAGAAATGACTCTGTAATATTATGCCAACAAAGTGAAAATAACCCAGATAAATAGATCCCAATGGTAGGATGAGTGAAATGACGCTTCCACTGTACACACTAACCACATCACTGCATTACAAGATCAGACAAAAGATAAAGAGAAGAGGAAGATAACCATCAAAAGTACCCATTTCACGATCTTCTCGGACCACGATGCGAGCTCGCAAAAGCGCCCACGAAACCTCGCGAGTGAGAGGTACCACCTGCAGCAACGCCAGGTCCGGCAGAAGCTGTCTGCGCCACCGTTGTTGTTGTTGTTGTTGTCGTAGCTCCTGTCGTCCCCGCCGATGACGACGCAGCAAAGGACGATGGCAAAGATGTTCGGGGAAAGAGCCCAGCTAGGGAGCGCTGGGTCATCACCTCCTCCTCTCCTCTCACTCCCCGGGAGATGGCAGAGGTAGAGGCGGAGGCAGAAGCAGAGGCAGCAGTGGTTGGGACGGAAGAGGAGGCAACCGAGGAAGAAGACGCAGTTTCTGGTTCATGAGCGATGGACTCTTCATTGGGGTCGGCGGGGGAGGTGGAGGGTTGGGAGACAGCAGCGGTAGTGGGGAGACTGAGACCAGCTGCGCTGCCACGGCACATTGCGGTGTCGAGGATTTCTGCATCGGAGAGGTCGCGATCGGAGATGGAGAGAAGGAAGAGCATTTCTTCGTGAATCTTCGATTCGGGGAATTCGACCTAAGCGGAAATGGTACTTGCTTGAAGTAAATCATAAGGAAGAACTGAAAGCACTACCAAAGCCTTTACCGACGTGTCATCAGTCTCATCCCTTCCACCTTCCGAAAGAGAGCACTTTCTAATTCTTGTCCCTTTTGACCACAAAGATACCTTCAACTTTGTGTTTATCGAAGGTGAAGTATTCACAGGTGAGACTGAAAGGAATCATGGAGATGGCATGGTTTTATGGTGGAGCTATATCTAGACCCACTTAATGGATTCCTGGCTGCTTCTCAAAAGGTACTGCCCTGGACACCTTCAAATTTGATTGTATCCTGTAGATTGGCCAACCTTAGCTGTAACTGGTTGGCCTTCAACAGCTGAACAAGCGTCTTCAATGCAGTCGCCTTGGTGCAGGGTCTGGGGTGACCAGATGAAACATAAAGGGCATTTTCAATCACAAGTCAATCGGCCAGTCAGCGAATACGCATTTTGACGTGGTGAGGTGAAGAAGTGCAGGACGAATCACAAGTCCTTCGAGCCCCTTGTCATCTGATGCTGCAGAGCATGACACTCGATTGTTGAATTTTCTTCCACCGCAATATTCACCTCACAGTTTTGCCGCCCACGCTAAACATAACCGCGAGCAGTTCTTCGCATACTGACCTTCAATTACTTAGTGCCATAGCGACACGCGAATCTCCAGTCGTTATGATGAAGAACGGAAAGGCCCCCCTCTTCAACGTGATGCACAAATCAGGATCTGCCTTGAAATATTTATTTATGTAAGTTATTCCTGAGCGGTACTTTATTCTGACACCCCATACCACACCCTCTCCAAACGCTGTGCGGTAGATTTGATGAGAAACTGGTCTTTGCACTGCTGAAACCAAGTTACACCCTGTTCGTAAGGCGGAAGAGGTGGAGTGACAGGCACCAGGATTCAGTCGACATTGTACGAACTTAGAATTCATAATAGAAGGATGACGGAGGAAAGGCCAAAAAGAGGTACACAATAATGACAGACTGCCAGACATGGGGGTTTTAAAGTGTATGAATTTGACAAGCTACAGAGAAAGCTACACGTACGACTCTGAGTCCTGGATTGTCCCACATGGAACATCAGCCAGGCTCAAGGGATCCTCCTCATCAAAATCAATGAGGTGAATTTTTCCCGCCTAAGTCTAACGGCTTTTCGACGTAGTTAAAAACCCTACAATATCCCACCTTTTTAAACTCCCTACAAGTTAGAAGACCAAAAAAACTCACCTTGATGAGTCGTTTTTCGGAGGAGTAGTGAATGGCAATGCAATCGATGCTCTTGAGTTTGTGGCACCGCCAGTAGAAGCCCCATTCGCAAATCTCATTTTGTTCACACTTGTCTCTCACATCCTTGATGAAGACCACCCGATCGGCGAACATGAGAGCATACTTCTCCAAGCACTCAATATTCCGAAGCAGGTTGTCGTGCGAGTTACTGTGGAGGAAAATACAAACCGCTGGGTCACTAGCACACGCAACACGGACATTCAAGCGCTACATTAATCATGAACAGAGAGGCTTCCCTCCCCCAACGTGACCACGACCATTTCCCGGCGGTGCTTTGTTCTAATGCCATAAACCGCGCCTTCTAATGCGAATCTAATCTGTCCAGCTTTGGAACCGAGTTAAATTTTAGTTGGTAAGGCAGACGTACCGGGAAAATGCTCATCGGATTCAGCCGAAATGTTATAAAATGAGGACTTAAGGATCACCGAATTGATGATGATGCATGCATTTGACAATTGCCCGTCAGTTACGTCAAGTCATTACAGCGAGGTGCATCGGAAACCATGACCACCCTGGTCGCATGATAGTTTGCCGCCAGAGGGAGTGAGTGACAAGTTCTACCAAAATCGCCGAGGTGAGTGGACACCGTTAACATCACACATTTGTTGTTACCATCTCTAGTTATTTTCACGTGAATTTTCGCAAGACACAATGCGATCTTGATGCACTATAATCATGGAAGTGTTTGAAGGGTACTGACTGAAAAAAATGTAAATGTTTTTGTTACCATAGTGGAGGTAAATGTGGGTGGCACGTCCAGAAACTCGAGTGGCATGGGAAGATGAGGTGACAAAACAGTCCAAAGGCGAACGTCGAGCTGCCGCACTTTCAAGACCTAACATGACAAGTCACAGAGAATGGAAGGGGCGAGTCGAAGTACCAACAGTTATCACGGTTAGGTTCCTACCGCAGCTAGTAAGTGAATGAAACGATTGCAGAGAAGTGGATAAAATCGGTCTTGGATGAACTATCCGCCTGCAGGGTAACGTTACTTTGGACAACCAATACCAGACACTCCCAAAACCATCAATTCTACCAGAACTCCACATGTGTCGGCCATAGCATCATCACTAGTGAGCTGCGAAGAGGACGCAGATAGGGAAAACAAATTCTGAGGTGACACCCCCAATGTAGATGGAACTAATTGTAGTGAAACTGGTGGCAACACAGTGACTTCGGTTCGATCTATAACAAAACGCGAGTGCCAAAGTCCTACTACGAAGTCAGTCCTTGTTTGAGAGTTATCTTCACCAGCAATGGTGATAGAGAAAAATCACTGAAAACCATGAAAAGGCTCTAGAATCAACATGTAGCAGACTTAAATTTAGGCATCCTCCAGCATTCCAATTACTAACAAATCGAGATAAAGAGGCAACAATACAAAAAATGAGGAATTAAAACTGAATTGGTTCATAAAAATGAAGGATTAGACATAAGTTAACGTACTTGGTGTACGAGAACACGTTGTTGTATCGGTTCATTGTTAATTTGACGACTGGCTAGAAAATGCATCAGAAAACGATACACAGTGGTAAAGTCCACACAATCACGTGACCTAACAAAATGCATATGCTATTCGAAAAAGGTGGGGTTAGATCAAGGCGCACGAAAACCACTCCCATGATTCATGGGTCCCAGGATTTGGGTAAGCCTAATCAGATATCCAAATCAAATTCTAGTGCCAACTTTGATGCGCCTCCAGAAAGCACTCCTACGCTACAAATTGGATCTATCCGGTACTCTAAAGGCATACACCATCAAAAGTTAAGTGTCACAGTAAAGTGACTGCCAATCGAACATAAATAATAACAGTGATTCAATCACAGCTACTCAGATTCCAAAAACTCCTTAAAATCATACTACATGCTCAGGTAAATAGTGGCTGATGTCAGAATAGAACTAAAGAACTTAAAATTACTAAAAAAGTGGAAAAGAAACTAATCTAATAGGAGAAATACCTTTTTCGTGGAGGCAAATATAGCTTTCGTGACTTTGGGATACTTAACAATGTAGATGCTCGCCGCATTGGGTTTCTCTTGTGTTTCTGCCACCAACTTTTCCAGCTTCTCTTCGCACATGCGGCGCAGACCCTCTAGGCAGTAGAAACGCGTCTCAACAAGAAGCTCTTCAAGATCCTGACGATTGTCAGGCAATGGAACGGAACCATCGCGAAGATAGTTGAGGATCAGGTGAAAGTGCTTGCCACTGCGATCCAGAAGAACCCAACCTGTGGTGCAAAGAATACGTTTAGGAGTCATCTCACTTATGGACTAATATTCTCTAACCAACCAATGTTACGAAGGCCTGTTTGCGCCACCCATTTTTTCAGTCCCCCAGTCTGTTTGTGCTTTGATTGTAAGGCTGGTTCAATAAACGCAGTTCTCATTGTGTTTCTAGGGGTAACTCGGATGCTACATTCGGGATAGCGTGATGAAATATACCCTGTATCCCTAGACGATTACAAAGAATAGCAACAATTCTACTGATGCTTCAAATGTAAATGGCGTCAAAGTGTATTTGTTAATCATTTTATAACAAAAGCAGTTGTTACGAGAGACTGGACCCACAGAGACCCGAAAAGAGAAGCTTTTAAAAACACGCCAACTCCTACCAACAAACTCAATCACAAGAGTTGCATTTCCATAGAAAGCTGCCAATATCATACAACCAAAATAGAGGAACAATAAACACGTTTATCTGCGCTGTATTTACTTGTTGGAGACCTAAAGGTGACCCAGACAGATGGTTGGACTGTAAAATGATAAAAAAAATCATCACTACGTACCTATCAGATTATAGCATAAAATTTCAGTTCGTAGAAAAAAAATCCAGTCTACAGGAGAGTAAATGCTATTTCCAATTGCGGTTTCATCAAATTTTTCGCTAAAAATCTAATCAGAAGTAGCCCAGTTGTCGTGCAAGACAGCCAATGACACCAAACAAGAACAAAGATGAAAGAAACAAGAACGAAGACGAAAGAATACGACTACTCATACGTTTCATAAACAATACAACATTGCATAACGGAACAGCCAGACTTAAAACAAAGATTTTAATATTTCTTAAAACGAACTGGATTGCGGAAATGGGTATAGAGATGTAGTTATATCGCTTCACTTATAATCCTGAATTATGATACAGTTTCACCAAACTACGAAATAAAATGTAAAAGAAATACAAGAATTCGCATAGCATTAGCAAAGAATGATCATAGAGGTCTGCCTGTGATCGGAGAATCACGCATAAACAGCGCAATACCTTCGATTATTAAAGAAATTGAAGTTATGCAGTCTATTCTTAGACTTCGATGAAAAATCTAAAGCAACATCTTTTTGCAAGTAAAGCACTACCAGAATTCCACTCAAATGTTGACAAGATAGGTAACTTGGTGATAATGAAATTACCGTCATCGTCAGTTTTAACGTCCATACGTCCACTGAACAGTGCTTTGAGCATACTATCTTCCCGTGTGAGGGTAGATATGGTGGTGTAAAATAAGGAACCTCCAACATTGATCTTGACATAATTACCAAGCCAATCCCGACTGCCAAAACATTCGACAGACATCGAAACCACAAACTATTGACTACCCGTCACGGATGTATTCAGTTGGGTTGAATGATGTGCCATTTAATACTGGGGATTCTGTGAACTTGGGGTTAGAAAAAAGGCTGGGTTTTCTTCGAAAAAGTAATTGAAATTTTTTTGCATTTTTGCAAAAAACTTTTTTGCTATTCCGTTATTCAAGCTTAGTATTTATCTGTTAAAAATTTGGAATAATACAAAGGCAGCAGAATGGTAGAAATTTTAATGACTGACCCTTTTGTTGGCTTTACAACAAGCCATGTACATACTTCCAGGTTATAATTATTTATGGCAAAAGTTTGCCTCACTTTTCGGCTCAAAATCTCCACCGAGCAGGGTTTGAGTTCATTCAGATCGTTTTTAGTTCATACATGACGTATCAAAACCCTTTCTTGAAGTCTCAAGACGCCACGGCAGTATGACAAAGGATGCATTGCCTACGACCAGAAGAGTTAAGGCATATAGCATGAACCAGAAGCCACATAGCCTGGCTGAATTGCAATCCATGGAACTCAATCACTTTACACTTAAAAGTAAAAGTAGACAAACTTTTAAAACATTTCAATACACAGCTTTAATTATGGTACAAATAAGCGTACACTTCATTGTTGAAACGCCCAAACTTATACATCTTTAAAGCCTACATTGAACTGAAATAAGAGTATATGTTCAACATAATTTATATCCAATTTTTAGCCACAAAATGGTTTGGATTTTGTTTTGGTTGACCTTTGCAGCGTTATAATAACCCACATGACCCGGCACTTTTTTGGTGCGTCCGCGCTTACCTTTGCCATGAAGGTTTTCCCTTGTTTGTTCTGTCTGTGTATGGATTATTGTCCAATATTCCAAGTGTACTGTAAGATTTCAAGGCGGGTGTTTTGGTGTGATAACGCCTGAAACCTCTTACAGCTAAGACACTAAGTCCCGTTCTTGCAGGGTCTATTTTAAGTGCTGCCGTTGTGTAATTCCAGTACCTCTTTTGAGAACATTAGCCAGAAGTGCTGTTTTTTATGACAAATTTGCATTTTCACTTCTAGATTGCGGTCCTTTTGTCCTGTTTTGTAGCCGCGGTTGAACTCTTGGTTTGTCAGTATTTTACTTGTCAATATCGTCAATAATTGTTGTAGGCCTATATCGGTTAAGAAGGTCATGGGAAGCTCCTCCTTCCTATTTTTTTGCTTGATTATCGGTGCAGGTGTTGTATTATAGGAATCTGCTTCAGTAAAATGGGGTCGGTACCCATTTGGTCAGTCACGTACCGTTGTAAACTCCTTTTTTTATTTTTTGGGTTGTTGAATTACAACTGTGCAGACTAGATGGCTGTTTTATTATATTGTAATTACCTTTTTGAAGAAAATGGTCCCTCTGGGTTTGCTTACTCTACCCTCAATTTTTTGGAATTTCGTTGTACCCATTCCCCTTTATTTGTTTTGTCAAAGTTCCTTGTAATAGGGATCTCAATTTGTCCTTGTAAATGATTTTGAGGGTTTTTTTCATATCACGTCACTAGTACACTGTTTGGTCTATGAGCGTCAAACTATTCTTTTCAATACAGGTCGGAACCGTTTGTATCACCCACTTTTTTTCTCCTTTTGTTAGATCACATTTTATAAAGGCTTAATCATGGTGCTAGTCTTTGCTGAATACTCGATTGATGACAGGGTTCCACCATGCACAAAAGATTTGGCTGTCTGTTAAGGGACGTGGCAAACAGAATATCAGGCTTTACTCAGAGGGACTGAAGCTACGGATATCATAGGTCGTAGTTCTGTATCAGTTGCGCATTTTTGCCAGTAACAAGTCGTTGCACATTACTGTTTACAATTCGTCCTGTGGTGTTTGACTACAATGTGTCTTCGTCGGACCACGCCCCTTCGTATATTTTCCGTTAGGTGCGAACTCACCTTCAGCAAATATTAGTCAACCATCCCAACAGGTCTTGCTATTCTTTTATGGCATCTCTATTGTTTATCCCTCATTTTTTTCTGTTGCAGCACCTCCAAGTAAATATGCCTTAAATCCGTATCGTATTCTAATTACAGAGTTGTGTTACGTTGGTACTTATTCTCCGCTAGTAGTTTATCGCATTCTATCCATTCGCTGAAGTTGTTGCCTCACGTCGACACTTAAACAGGCTTAATTAAGCACATTCTCGAGATTAGGCTAGTGTTACACGATGAAACAAGTTTCGATACATATGTTCAAACCAGTTTTCCGCCTAAACATTCTCAACTATCCCAAATTTACCCCTTAATAAGTCCCATCTGTTATTTTGGATTCTGCATGCGTTTCAGGTGTCTTTCAAAGTTTAATCTTTATTCCACCTTGAGATATTATTTTTAATTAATTAAAGAAAGGCACGCTACGTCCGCGCTTGTATGTGCCGTAAAAGTGTTGATGTATGTTTTATCCTGTGAAATTTTCATTTATAAAAAATACCACTAGTGAAAATAACATAAACAGCTATACTTTGGTATTTTTTCTCCCTCAGAAGTGAGAATATGTCTTTCTCCAGCTCTGCTCATCTTGGTGAGAGTATCTTGTGTATGCGTCTCCCTCTAGGAGTTCCCTATGCCAATCTGTACACACATTACGCATTTCAGGCTCCCCCCCCCCCCCTCCTCCCGATTTAACCACATCATTAAGCCGGATGCATGTGTGAGACCCTCACTCAATTTGTTTACCCATCATGGTTTGGAGTGAAGTGACTGTACGACCGGAGGCGAGAGAGGGCAGAGGACACGCATGACTCACCAGTGCTTCTACGACGCCTGGTGTCTGTGGCTTTTTCAACCCCTCGTGTCTTGCCAACTTTTCGCCTCTTTGTCTCCTAGTAACTGCTTTTAACTTGCCATTTTCCCCTCATTACTAATTCTACAATCTCCGAGCCGCCTCTAAAGACATGGTTAGTTTTCCAATGCTCATACCAGTCTAAAATTAGGAGGTTTTAGCACAACCTTCACTCTGTAACCGCTCCTCTGCTTCGGCCATCATAATTCGCCCTGTAAATGGTATTTGACTATAAAGCAGGAGCAAAGGTTCGGTGGATATGGATCATAGTGGAAACGCTTCTTCCTTACTGGATTAAGTTGAGATTCCGGAATTGTGGTGTTGCATGCTAAGCGAAGTCGATTTAGGAGGTAGTACTTTAAGCTGGTTGACGCTCTCCAGGGGTGTGCATAATCTGTGTCACTCGCTTTTCTCATAACCATTTTCCTAAAGGAGAAATAGGCGAGGAGCAGCATCGTGCACTCCCGTCATGATGGAAGTCAAGTCAATCGTTGGGTGACAAATGTTGGCAGTTCCAAAGATCCTTCTTCCGTGATTTCCCACTGATTCAGCCATTCGGTTCTTTGTCCACTTGGATCGTGTTAGCCCACTTCCATCACTTACATAGGGCTTCAATTTATACCCAGAGAAGTAAGCCATTGTAGTCTGGGCGTACGGAAGTTCTTAGAGACTGTTCGCATTCCAGTAAACTTGGTAACGGAAGTGTAGAGGCTGAAAAGTCGGCTTCAGTTAGTGAAAAGATCGTTCTGTTCTAATCTTGTCCCCTGATTCGGACTTTTTTTGTCATTCTGTAACACTTGCTGTCTTGGCTGCACTGCAGATGTCAGAACTACCACCAGTCGTGCTTGCGGAATCCTCCAAACCACCACAAATATGGTTGGAAAATCAAATTTCAGCTGTCAAAGAGTATCTCAAGGAGGCGTGGGGAACGCTCTATGACATGCTGCATATCTCCCATCCCCTAGGACGTCAAATCGTAGCATATTCTGCTGATGCTGGTGGCAATGAGGAACGTATTGCCGTAAGCAATTGTCTCTCCATTGTTTTGGCATGTACTAGAACTTGTCAAAGAAAAACGCCTTTTTCTAGGCCTAGGAAGTACACTTATTTTTGGACTTAGTCCTCTGCACTTGTCAGCTTTTAACTAGCATTTGGGAAGCTTTGGGATGGGGAGATTTGTCGGTGCGGCCGAACTGTCCTAGGACAGTCTTCAAGTCTTGCCATCTAGTGTTTGTCAACTTTGCGATCATGTATGCTGTCTTCACCGTTTCCACAGAGGGACATACTAATTAGAGAAGTGAATGACTGTTTGGAGCTTGGGCACGAAACACCATGCCCGAGATTGTCCCCGACAGACGCATGCAGTGCTTATGCCATAGAGTTTCGAGACTCATGGGATAGGCGACTTGAGTAGAGCCACATGGCTTATCACAAGAAAGTGTTCCACGTAGTTCTTCAACGCTACCACCACATCTGTTATCACACCATCCCCCCACTCGCTCTCCTTTGCAGAGGTTTCTGCGGCTCACCATTCCCCCCTTGTCCCTTGTCGGTAGCATGATCTTCTTGTACTACCTCATCGACCAACTCAATCCCACATCGAAGGAGAAGAAGGCCGCGAGGAAGAAGGTGGGTCGGTATTTTTAATTCCCTTTTCTCAAATTACCGTTCTACTGATACATTCGACCAAAATGGGCTGAGTGTCAGTTCCCCTTCTTCCCTTGTAGCTCTGAGCCACCAGATCTGGGGGTGAATTGAATAGACAGGGTTTGATGTCTTGTGATGATTTTTCCTTTTAACCTCCAATTCCCTGCATTTTAAATCAGCTTTAGAGCTAAGTTCAAAACCCCTCTTTGTTTAGCTAGTTATTACGAATGTAAGACACAACTCATCAGCCAAGTTGAATGTTGTCCGGCGCCAATTGACTTGTGGGGGTACTACTGCGAATTAAGTAGTATAAACCTTCAGATTTCACCATTTAGGAAATGATTGCGAATGAGGGTATGGAGGTTGTAGAGTGTTATCCCACTCTGTCGATTTGTTGAGCGGCTTCCCATCTCAATCTCCTCCCACAGAATCGATTTTCCGCTTCGGGACATGCTACTAGAAAGCAATAAGTAGCGGGCCCTCTCTGTATAACCGTTTAACGCTAATTTTGGAATAAATTGGGTCGCTTTGCAAACCTGTTCTTTGCTCTAGGGGAGAAGCAACTTCTTGTCCATCATTTGAAAGTCTTGCTACTTATGCATCTGTGGGGTCAGGTTAGTGAGGTCACTAGGCTGACCCATTTCCAAAAGTTGATTTCCCAAACTATCGAGCTGCGGATACTCCACTGAGCTGTGGTGAGCATTTCTCCTACCGTGTGGTTGTTTGACACGAATGTTTTGCACACGAACAATGGGTTCTACATAGTTTTTTATTTGCACTTTTCTAGGTGTATAATTTTGTGGTCATGAAATTAGTACTCAGATGCTCAAAATATCCTCTCGACAGTTGTGCAATACTAAATAGGGGTGTAGTACAAAACTTGATAATTTACCTGGATGAAGCGATAACCGCCCTCTCTTGTGCATCATTAGCATTTTCTCCGTCTCCTCTGAATTAATTAGGGCTAGCTTTGTACACTAGTAGTACCCTAGTTCCTTCTTCTTAGCTGGAAAAAAAATTTCATTTCCTCAGGCGGTGGAACAGTTCTATTTTAGGGGCGTGCACGTCATCGTGCGGGGTTGCACTGAACGGCAACAGTGCGTCAAGCGAATTGTTTGTTCCACCGGCCCGGTCTTAAAGCGCTGGCCTAGCTTCCACTCCACAACCGCAAAGGCAATCCGCCCTTCACCTCTAATCCGGTTGTGTTTTCTATTGCCACCTTGGGAGCGTCTAATCCAATTTACCTTGTGGCACTCTATTACTGAACAGTTTGAGTTTTTGGATTTTGAATGCGCCGTGGCTTGTAAGAAGATTTGACCCCTCCTAACTACTAATTTGTCCACCTTTGGTAATAGACGTCCTTCCACTGTAACCGAGTGTCTACGTCTTGGGAGGAGTGCCAGTGGCGAATTGCATCATCACCATTGCATTGTCGAATGAAGAGCTGTCGACTGCCTATTCACCCCACTTCTTTGGGGTTTAAGGCTTTCAGATTCTGCTGGAAGGCTTGACCATTCGTGCCTGGCTTTAATTAGGGTAACTCCTTCCTTGCCTTCTCGACGCACCTAGGGATTGTTGTAGGCGCGGTCATTAGACTACCACACCCTTGTCCCAATAGACTATTCTCCTCACATTTGTTTCCAGGCATCGGCATTGTTAAATCAGTTGCATAATCCACTCCTTGTAACTGAAATCGCGAAAGTTGTTTGAATTTGCGCAGATAAATATCACCACCGGGTAATAGTACCTAAAAAAAGTTAGTTCGTTCATCCATGTTTTGCCCTGCTTTTGGAAGAATTGGAAGCGAGTGCACGTATTTGAATAATGTAGCGAAATATTTCTTCCATGAACCAAGAAAGCAGCTGCTTCTTGCAAGACGAGAGTTTATAGCCCAAAGAGGGTGGTTGGTTCACCCTAAAACCCATTTATGAAGTAGCAATCTATAGAGCCGGAGATGTTCTGTCCCTTTTCGAGGGTAGAGGGTGGGGAGAATTTCAAACCGGACGATGTGATCTTCCCATCCTTTGACCACTTGAGGAGGTGAACTGGCGATATAAAGTGTAATCCAAAATGTGTGTCAAGTGTGGCATGATTTACTTATTTATGTGATTTTTTTCCAAAGGCCTGTGACCACTTCCACTTCCGACCCTAAAATCAGGCAGTCAATGCCAGTCACAGAACGAGTTGAATTAACGCTCAACGAGTGTTGAAGGCCATTTGAGTTTACCGACCGAAATCTGCGTAGCCCGTGGATTGAATGACCCATTCTCCACGCTTTTTGGTCCCACCGAATTCCGATCATCGTCAAAATTGGTTATTAACCATTTCTCAGGAGTGAAATGTCAAATGATCAAGGAGGTTAGCTCAGTTTTTGGTACAACATAATGTAAGCCCCTGGGGATTGTTCACATGCCCACCACTTTGTTCCCATGACTGCATCACAGGTCGTGGAGATGCGCGTCGGTGGACTGGTGTGACATACGTGACACTGTCGTGTTTTCTAATACCTGATAGATTTCACCGCTTCCACCTTTTTTGCTTTACGAGGCGAGTCACTCGACTTGGTCGACGCGGCTGTCTCACATCCCATTTGTTGATGGATAGCATTTTGAGAGGGTGCGGTGTGTCCAGTAGCAGAATACCGGGTGCATCACATCTGTGCAAGAGGATTCTCTGCTCCCGATCAGGTGGAACAAGAACTTGCGGTTTACTGATGAAACTTTACATCATTGAGTGTCCGTGCTGTGTTTGACACGAAAATACGTATCACTTGGTCACTCGGATCGGATTTGAACTGCCAATAGTTGGCGCCATTTTTTCCTCCATATTTAGGAACTAAAGGCACCTAAAGAGAATATTTACCTGAACGATTCAACCATTCTGATCTCTTAACACTCATAGGCAATGGAGGTTATCAAAGCCCTTCGGATCAGTCCCTTGCCCAAACTCACCGACTATGAGGTGTGCATCGCAGTGAGCCTAGTGGACACGTCAACGCTGGAAACGTCCTGGTCCAGTATTGGAGGCCTGGAGGAAGTGGTGGCCGACCTGCGGGACTCCGTCATCTTGCCCTTCCGCGCTTCGACTTACCTTTTGCCGCGTTCACGGCTCTTTCGCGCGCCCAAGGGGGTCCTCTTCTACGGCCCTCCGGGGTGTGGAAAGACACTTCTAGCCAGGGCTATGGCTCGTGCTGCCAACGCCAGGTTCTTCAACCTTCAGGTACTCACACTTCCTCTACCTTCCAAGGCAGTGATTCTGGAACACCCTAAGTAGGTGGTACGGTAATCAGTTCCCTCCGTCTGTCCACTTCTTCCATCTTTAGATGGGTAAGCTTATTATGTTCGGGAGGCCTGAGAGACTAATAACAGATAATACAGGTAGGACTCGCTCCACCAACATGGAGGTTGAATCGTGAGGGACCGGGGTGATTTGAGCGCCCCTTTGTTTCAGTTATTGCAAGGTAATCAAATATATCTATGGCATCTGATAGACAGGAACAAAAATCATCTTTTACTTCTTTATCAAGAGGAGAAGGTAGTTGAACCTGACCATATTCAATGGATCCAGTGATCACGTTTCCTTTCCGTCTACTGGTCGGTGTTCTACAACTACTCCACTTCTTACGTCTAAAGATGGTTTCATGGAGTTGTGTTGAGTATCCATCCCTACTTCCCACTTTATTACTCTTTCCTACCCGAGGTGTCAGCTCATTTGACACTCTTATTTCACTCATTCCATGCCAGTATTGCCAACAGTTAGGACATCTTGAATTCGGTCACCTCCAGTCCTCAAGACAGAGACGTTTACCAAAAGCCGACGCAATTTCGGGGGATCTCCTTCCCGAATAGTAATCAAAGACGAGATGAAGCAGACCACTCTGGAAGAAAGTGTCGTTGACAAAGAACGAAGGAGGCTACGTCAGCAAGAGGTGTTACGAAAGACGGTGAAGGAAAGGGGCATTAACCAGTCCTGTCCGATTTTGTATCTCACTACTCCCCTCCATCAAAAAGGAACGGTGGCCTTTCACTCACAGCATATTCTGAATGGATGTCTGCCGTGTGTGCGTACTCGCCTCCATCTATGAGGAGGTGAGAAATTTGACAGAGTCCGTGACAGATTCAGAACGATCCGAGCGTCCGACAAAAAGGTGAAGAAGCTGTTGATAGACTAAATACGCGCGTTGAGTGTGCCAACAGCCTCATTCACGTCTGCCAAAAAGGGTCGTTAGGCCGGTGACAGAGGTTGTCCAGGATTGCGTAAACAAGTTATACCTTGTCATTGCCTTGTCATTGGTTAATCCAACGTGGCAAGTAGTAGTTAAGCTGTCAATAAGGTGCACTACTTCCACTGTCATGAGTCCTTCCCTTCACTTTTTTTTCTCCTTGACAATGCACAATTTGCATTCTTCTCAAAGCTGTGAATGCGATTTCCTCTTTTTATTCCCTTCACTAGTAAGTGGACTCATTAAATGTATCCCATTCGACTGAGTCCAAATTTTGCCGAGAAGACTCCACTCAACTCTCCTGCTTCCTTACTGCCTTTTGCCAGCCTTTTTTTCTCTTCAAATGACCCAGTACTGCCATTTGGATGGACGCGTCCAATGTCTTCCTTCGATGGCTCCGCTTCCAATTCGAAAGGCGGTTTTCGGAGGTGAACGCACCGAGTTAATGCGGTTTTATGCCGGTGGAACTTAGGCATCTCCAGACGACTTTTAAACGACCTGAATCGTGGGAATAATCACAATTACAGTCTCTTGTCCTTCTCAAACGCGACGCAGCTTGACTGCTTATTTTTCCTTTATAATATGGTCTCCCCATCCCCCCGGCCAAAGTAACAAATTTAGCCTCATTGTGTTCATGATCATGTGATGGCCTAGCATCAGGCGTGGAGTCTAACGGATGAGGCCTTCTCGCAGGCAGGGTTTGAGATATGCGGTAGGAGGGCTTGCTTCTAAAGGTAGGACTTTTTTGCCTCCTCAATGATGATCAACTCTCATCCTGGCTATTTCTGAAGCACTTCCTCTACTGCACACTTGCGACACAAGTGTTTGGCCTTCGCCAGGATGAATAATTCCTAGTAAACAATTCCGTTTACAGGTCAGCACAAATATACACGGTGTGGTCTTCTGGGCTGAAGTGGTGGTGATTAAGAATGTGTGCAGTCAGTAGTATGGCTAACTGATGATAACAGACACTTCACCGCATACGGCAGTCAGTCGGTTGGTCAGAAAGCAATCTACAGTGTACGGTACGGAGAACAAATTGGTAATCTTTCAAGGTGATTGTCACCCGTATCCATCCATCAGTTGTTTCTACGACTTTCCCCTCCTGTAAACGAGCTGTTTTATCCCTGACGTCAAACATGACTCAAAGATAGCACGTCCTTTTGAATATGATCCATCTTTCTTCATCATCGTCGGAGCTGTAGATGCTTCGATCCGCATGTGGGCGGTGCATTGTTCTGCCACCATACCCTTTCCAAGTGTTGCCCAAGCTGGCTTCTCCTCCCCCTTACGGCCAAGTTGACCAAGGTGATTGACTCAGCTCGTGCGATGAACAAGTTGGGCTGGTTGAAATGCATCAGGGTTCAAAATAGGAGGGCAAAGTGCCAAGTGTGCCACGGTAGCACACTGATGCGCATCACTGTGACGTATGATGCAGTCATGGCAAAGAAATGGCGTGCGTGTGACCAGTCTCCAGGGCCGAGAACTGCATCAACTCTTTTTTTTTGGTCACTTGATAAATAGTCGAATGGTTCTCAAGCTACCCACACAATTGCTGGGGCAAAGTACTGCGACAACCATAAATCATACATCTTGTATTATTCCCACAAGAAGTTTCAATTCTGTTTCTTTGTTTTTTTCCCCTGCTCTACTTCTTATTGTCAACGCGGCAATTTTATGTGTACTAAAGGAGGATGCTTTTTCCCTGCAAAAAGTGCCACACACACACACATCAGCCTCCGGTGGTCTGTCGTGAGGACGTAGTGGTTGTCGTTCGGGCAATCAAAAAAACTACCTTGCCGATTCAAAGGGGGGAAGGGATTGTTTCCGAGTTCTTCCCCTTCCCCCCTATTGTAGTAGACTTGTCAACCATCTAGAGGGGGTTAGCCAGAACCGCCCCATTTCGTATGTATTCCTAATAAGGCATTTTCAGTAGTTAAGACGAGGTGCACCTTCATCAGAGCACTGGGACTCTGTCCTCTGTGTCATCTAGAGTGGATTCAAAACGGGATAAGATAGCCTGGGTGTTAAACGACTAATTTTGTCATGGGAGCGATGTGAATAGTAGGAAGCTCCTTCACAACTGCCACTCACCCCCGTGCCTCTTTGATCATTCTCTTGTCAATGAAGCTCTCAAAGGGGTCATTAAGTAATGCTCAGTCCGGGTTCAAGTTAACACCCCTCTTGGACATCTTATTGCGTGGCCATATGCATTATTTATGGTTTTGGCCATCTGTATCCACTTCCAATCTCTCCCTTTCTACTTGTAGATAAGTAACCTTGTCAACATGTGGTATGGAGAGTCACAAAAACTCGCTGAGGCGGTATTTTCGTTGGCTCACAAGCTTCAACCCTCCATCATCTTCATCGACGAAATTGGTAAGCATTTTTGTCCGCGTTGGAAGATTTGGTGATATGCGAGGGTTGATGCCTTAACTTTGATTATTTAAACGAGTGTTCCATTTATTAGTTTCCTATGGGGATTTTTCCATGGAATGAGTTTAGAGCACTTTTGATTGGAGGTTTGAGGGGTTCCGTTCTAACTGCCAGCTATGTGAGAGGCAGACAGCAGTTGAAGGCTGCGTTACATTCCGCTGTGAAACTTCTATGGCCGAAATGGCTAGTGGACAGCACGCATTGAAATACTCCATCCATTCAGCCTATCCACCCTATCCACCTATCTATCTATTCCGTGTTCCTGAAATGGTCTTCCTGGCTTTTCTTTTGCTTAAAAATCAATCGGTGAAGCTTGACACCGGTCATTTTTGAGGTAGGTCACTTAGACGCACTGATTGTCTTTACTGCTCGCGTCAACTGATCCAACCGGGCAGACTGTGATGCTAATAGATTGCATTATGCATAATGAATGCTTGTTTTTGGCAGTAACTGGCGTTGTGGAGAGGTCTTTGCATAACACGATTCCACTGGCTACGGCACGCGTTTGATAACGACATGCCTTTGCCTTCAAAGTCACAAGTGACAATGACAAGGGTGCTGTTGTGGACTGCATGTTTTCGAATAGGTAAACAACATTGTGGGTCTGCAAGGCACATCAAAGTTGGTATAAGGCAAACGACGGTTTGAATCTCTTGACACGTTCCATTATACTGCAATCGGTGTGGATACTTTTACCAACGCCGATGTCAACGACTATTCTTACCCTTTTTTCGATAGCTTGCCGTTATTTGGAAATGCCCATCTTGGCAGAAGACTTTAATTTCGAAGGTGAACCGGTCACATGGAAGGTTTGAGCTGGGGTTAGATCGGATGGTGATGATGATGATCTGTGGTGGTAAGAATGAGGCCCATGGACATCTCACATTTCTGAAATGTGGAGAAGGTAGTACATTAGCCAGACGGATGCGACCATGAGAGCGTCTGGTCCTTGACCACAAGTCCGCCACCTTCTGTTGAACAGTTTGATACTACTGATTTGGGGGCGCTTGACAGTAATCGGTTGCATATTTCATTCCAGACACTGGTTGATGTTACCACTGTCGCTATGGTTTTCAATGCTTTGGTGAAATGAAAACACAATTCCTCTTCCACCAGTTTCGGTGCGCATTTGATAACAGAAGGAGACATGCACTACACCGGCACCAGGTCTGTGGGTCAACAACTTGAAGGCCAAAAACACAGAGGTCATGCATCATCGTACCAAGCCTCCCCTTCCCCCCGCTCTTCTCGCTGTTACTCTCTATCCCTCCCTCAATCCGCTTTCTTTCTCTTGCCTGGTAACTGGAACGTACACCTCACCGAAGTTGAGATTAACTTCCTTCCACAGAGGAGAAGAAACCTGTACCTTCCCTTAATGACTTCACCGACTCGCCCCAAGAACGAGTCATTGTGATTACCCAAGTTATTGAGTAATTTGACCTAAGTTTGGTGTCGGATAAGCCAATGGGGGGGGGGGAATTTGAAGTTGTAGATTGTTCTGAGCCTTGAGTTACACAATTATGGCGCATTGAATCTAAAGTCCTTTTAGAAAAGGAGCGGTCATTGTCCAATTGGTTGGCGTGATGAAGCTGGAAACGATGACCGAGGTGGCCATCCCAAGTAGTAGGGAAGTATTTACCAAGTTAACCTTTTCAATATCCCCTAGGTCAGCCTCTTTGACAGTGAAACGAAGTCTTCCATCCCTTCTGTAGGCTCACTAACCCTACAAAGTAATTGTAGATGCATTTCGTTTCTCTGTCTTGGCTTGAATCCTCCATATGACCGGCTTCATTGTGATTGAGACTAAAGTCCACCCCTCCATCTTGGAGACTGTATTCTACATATTCGAATATCTTCTCGTCTAGTCCAGTCATTCAGCTAGCCAATTTGCCTTGTTATCATCGGAACTGTCACGTGGGTGAAGCTCTTACGCAGTTTAGAGTGGACACAAATGAACGATCCAAATTGGTGGTCACTCAAACTATTTCTCCTACGTGATTACAACCTCTAGACTCCTTTCTAACTACCCGTTCCACGCACGACCATGAGGCAACTCGAATGATGAAAACGCAATTCATGGCTCTTTGGGATGGCCTTCTTTCCGAGCCTGACAGTCGAATAATGGTGATCGGTGCCACCAACCGACCGGGTGACCTTGACAGCGCCATTCTTCGTCGACTGCCCTACAAAGTGAGTTCTTTTGCCTGAAGTAATCTCTTCCTACTACTGGTAGGTTCGAGTTCCGCTGCCAAATGCAATACAGCGACAGGAAATTATGAAGGTGCATTTGCGTGGTGAGCCACTGGATGCCTCGGTCACACCCGCCTTCCTGAAGGCGTTCGCAGTTCAAACTGAAGGACTTTCGGGCAGTGATTTGTTTGAAATCTGCCGTGAGGCGGCGTTAAGGAATCTTCAAGGTTGGTTGAACTCGCCTCAAGCCGCCGCCAACTTCGATGGTGTTAGTGGTGGCGGTGGTGACAACAGCAGCGAGGAAAAAATGTGAGTTTAACATTTTTTTGCAAGGTGGCTAACCGGGGTAGAAGGGAGCAGTTTTCTGCTCCTCACACAAGCATGCCTTCAACCCTTGACCGCCTTTAAGGCCTCCTTTGCTCAATTTTTTTGTGGCGCTAGACAAAACTCCTCCACTTGTTACCGTTTTCTTACCCTACAGACAGAATTGTTTGTCCCTTTTAAACAATCAAACGTGGCGTCTAGAATCGTACTTTAAGTGCCCACTGGAGAAGGGTAAACAGTGGGTAACCTTTGAGCCAGTGTTGTTGATTTTGAGCTGTGCAACCTTCAAGTAGCCTGTGGATAATAATTTTCTCACCGAATTCCGTTCTTAAGCTCACCACAGTGATCCACGCCTGCCTTAGCTTCAGGACAGGCTTCCACGGCGGCTCATCTGTGATCAAGTTGAATCACACAGCAATCACTTCGTTCGTTGACGTTTCACGAGGTTAAGCAACGCTAATTTTGACTTCTCCTGTTGGTAATTCACGTTTAGTTTGAGGCGGGTGCTGTTGCATTTAGTTGAGCCACCCTTTATGCGCTTGTTCATTTGCTCCACCCCAAAAAACGTCCTTTGCCCTCCGATGTTTCAAGGTGTTGGTCACAATGGACGTCGCATTCGAAAGTGACTGCCGGCCAAAAGTAGGCACGTCGACTTAAAATAACCGCAGCGAAGTCGCAGCTGGAGGAGAAAGCTAACTGTACCGCCTCGTGGTGGAGATGAAGCCCCTTCAACCAGAATTGGAAGCTTCACCACTTGTTTTTTTGGCGATATGTCATCTGTATGGGCACTGGAGGCTTGCCTGTGACGGTTACTCCACCGAATTAAGTTTATGGACGGTGGAGGAGGTAAACAAACACGGATTTATCACCTCTTCCTTATTAGTACATATGACCTTTAATTTCTCGGAAGCAGGAAGAAACATGTACTTTTGCGGGGTGGTTGGGAGAACTTTATGCCCCTAACCGAGGAATTTCACGTCGTAGACGGTTAATGAGTTTAATTAGGTGTGAATTTCCCAGGCGGGTGGACGGTGGGAATCTTTCGGCGTGGTTGTGAAAACAGAAAACAGAGGCGTTTTCTATTGCTTGTGCTCGCGTATCTGGATTTTGCTGAAAAAGTGTCCCTTAAAGTGGGAGTTTTTGTGTTGTCCCACCTCTGGGATAAATTTTTGTCCCTCATTGGAGCTGGGAGCCTGAAAAATCGCACGATTTTGGTAGAGGTAGAGAAGGGGTGGCAAGAATATGCTTGAATGAAGACATTCAACCTCACGAATCAGTTATTTCAGTACTTCCTATCGTCTGTGTGAGAAGATAGTTATTTCCCACTACTACCATACCCCTAACGCAAACTAATTTTGGGGGAAGGGGGGGACGCTATACCCATAGATCAACCAATCACCTTCTTCTTTGCTTTTTTCCACAGTTTTCAATGATTCCCAGTTTCTTTTTTGTTAGGAATTGCCGAAAATCGTTCTTTAAAACCAGTATACGAGAATCATGAAAGCAGGCGATTAGAAGGTCAGAGGTTATCGGTGCTTCAAAATTGACCAATCAAATTTGACCCGTGTTTATACGTCTGATTATTGACTGTTAGTCACTTTTTTGTGGGATGCTCACTAATGCCGTCTCAACCAAAAAACATCCGCAAACTATAAACCTTCAATTATCGGCTATAATTGTGAGAGCTTAAATGGAACAAGATACCCAGTTGGTGAAAATACTTCGGACGAATTGCCTACCGTAAAGATAGTAAGGTGACCTTCAGAGTGTGAAGTGTTAATTGGATTCCTAACAGCAAAGAGATGCGTCGGAAATGGTTTTTTAGATCAGATCAGTTAAGGGATCGAGACTGCAACCCGACCACCAATAAAATTGGACCAACCTATTTAAAGGACAATTCTCCCATTTGAAATGGTGAAATAGTGGCGACCCAAGTCTTGTCAAGATTTCGTGACTTCCTTTTATTCACTGAAGAGGAGGAGGAATCGCCTTTCGGTCTACTTCAAGCACAAGGTGGGGTTGTAACTTCTGCGACCTTAGCACCAACCAAACAAATTGCCGCAAAGTCATTTTGAAGACCTTTTGGACTTTTCTACTTGTAAATTTGTTTTCTGACTAGTAATTGATGTTTTAGGGAACTGAAAACAAAAACAAATTCACTTAAAAGTATTATAAATAATTTTTTGCCGGTTGGTATAGATAAGAGCCTTAGCTCGCAGATACGCATACGAATTTAAATTGGGTAATCAGGTGTTGAGTAAATTACGGTGTTGACGATCGCTAGTTGAGGACCCTGGACTTTGGCTTCTGGGTGGCATTAGGTACTACTTGAGTTCGCGATGACACCGATTTGATCAAACAATACTATGAACCTCTTTTTCTAGGTGAACTATTCGAAACAGTTGAAGGGCTTGGAGCTCCTCACTCCTATTTGATTAACTTACCGTAAAGAGATTTACTACTTTTCAATTTCATTAATAAGAAGATTGTTGTTATACAGTCCTTAATAACACTGGCATAATTGACAACGAGAAGATGGTGTTGCTTTGAACCTAGGCTAGCCGGAAGTGGGCGGAGCTCGGGTAAAAGTGTGGGGGTTTTGTCGAGCCCTCCTCCAATCGACCATTCAGCTTTGCGTAAATAATTCTGAAGGAAATTCTCAGAGGGAATAATTAGTTCTGACTGGTTTATTTAAAAGATGTTGCTTTAAAATCTCTTAAAGCTGATATGCATATAAGCCATGACGACAGCGGTTTGATCATGGCGTCCTGGAAATCCCTCCAACCAGAATGGCACATTGTCGATGAACTGCGGTTTCATTGAACAGTTTCTTCATTTGTTTTAACAAACGAAGTTGTTCTAAAGTTGACCCTACTTTCTAAGGTCGGCAGTGGTGCTTCCTCTCGCCCCCCCCCCCCCCCTATTGTCCTTCCGCCGCCTCTCCAGTCGGAAAAAAAAGGTGGGGGGTCGGCTCACCTGACCCGCTCACATGCTTCCGGATGAATGAGTGGGTGGGGAAAAAGACGCCAATTTAGCCCTCGCTTCCTTCCCCCCACGCCAACGGGCAGCTGGACTCCTTTACTCGCGGTCGATATTTGATTAATTACTTCCGTGCATTCAAAAGCCGAACGGGGAGGCGCCTCTCGAGTGAGGTGTTCAGGTCGCTTACTCCACCACTTAATTGTTATCTGAGGGGAGCTTTGATGCACAAAGGTACGTCGGCACGGCTAGACCTTCCCAGGACAATTTGTTTGTCTCGTAACCTCCTCAGACAGGTGTGTGTAGGCCACGCCCTCCACCGCGATCAACGTTTACTGTCCGGGGAGGGTGGGGCGTTACCCGCCATTATTCGAAAGGGGCTACCACCACGCGTCTCATCAGCGTACCGTACCATCTGAAGCCTACGGTAGATACGTGCAAGCACGGACAGGTTTCACGCCTTTGTTCACGCGCTGTTACACGCACACGCGCTACCACTTTTGTCCGGAGTGGGTCATCACGACGACATGCGTTTTGGCTGTCGGTAGTAATGCTGGCTTGACACACACTACCGGCCGTGTGGCGCTGTCATTTTGACTTTTCCCTCCTTTCAGGCGCCCTCGCAATCTATCCATATCCGTGGCCGACTTTGAGTATGCCTACCAGAAGTTCCGGTGTCACCAATTGGCAGACAACACAGTCATTCCCCTACTGAAACCCATCATGGACGGACTTGACTAGACTCTTTCCTGTCTTTCTAAAGAGTAAAGGACGCGAGTAAGTGGAGGTATTCACTTTATTCGAGCGTCAACACTAAAGTAGGAGGGGGGAAGCGACGTGTAGGTCTCTCCATTCTATGCGTGTATGTGTGTATTCAGTTGGTAGGGTCAGAACCGAACATCTCTGAAGAGGGAAAAGAGATTATAAAAAATAGACAACTATTCGGAAAGTTTTTGGGGAGGGGACGAGGAGAGGGAGGGAGAGAGAGCGAGATTGCCGCTTCAACGAAGGCGCTGTTTGATGGTCATCAGAACTTGGCGTGACCTTGAAAAGGAGAAAAAGTACACGCGGGCGGAGAGCGATTGGTAATGCGGTAAGCAGGCTGAGGGGAAGGTGACCTTCTTTAGGTAAAAAAATATGAAAACACGAAGTGACACGTTTAGGCCATCAATAAGCCTAACTATAACCGCCTGATTAACTAATGCAGCCCAAACATCCGTCTTCGGCCCGCACTTTATGCAAAGAGGAGAGGAGGGCGGATTGAAAACACACGCATTCGCTTTCGTGGTGCTGCTGCCGCTGCCAAAAGTACGCCTGTAATGTGAGGCGAATTTGAGCAGGCAATTACACAAATTGGACTGGCAATTTTGTGGGTTAGGAGGTTACGGGGTCTCTCCACGGAAGTTGTTTCTCATGCATTATAATTTATCAGACATAAAATCGCCGACTTGTAATGCTGGAGCAGTGAACCAATTCACCAGACCGCGCGTCTGAATTAGTGCGGAGCACAATTTTTTCCCAGAGGGAAAGTTTTCCAACAAAAGGAGAGCAGTGGGAATACAAGCCTCCCAATTTGGTTTTTTTTGTAACACTCTCCGTAGTCGGTTGCCTGGCTTTTTGAACAAACTGCCAAGGGGAGAGTCGAACACAGTTAAACGACCATTCACCTTACCAAATCGTCGTCATCATCCAATGTCGTCGTGGCGTCAGGTCACGACTGTCTCCCACATGGCTGCCTCATTCTTGTGAATGAAATTGCCTGAACCCATTGCCTGCATACCTGGATTGTTGCACTGATTATACGAAGAAACTCAATCTATCCTGTGACTTCAAAGAGGACGCCATACCATACCTACCGACGGTGTTACATGGCAAACAACAGCAGGTAGTCCCCAACCACCGTGGGGGTATGGTGGAAGACCATATGGTGGGAGGCCAATACTAGTTTATGAACCCACTGTGTGTCTTTTTCCTCTCACCAGATGAAGAGCCACCATCTGTCGAATGAGGGCGTGGAGGGAAAAAAAACACCCTCATGCAATCGAGCCAACTCATTGTTGCATAAATTAACAATGCCTGCAATCGGGCTGTGCGGGAAAAGCCATTCCAAGCCTTCTTCGCAGAATGCAATCAAGAAGTGGAGGAGATTTATGAGGCTAAAATTTTGACTTTAGTTTATCATCACCATTGATTGGCAATGGGAAGCTCGAAAGGCACGAAAACGAACGTCTTGAAACCATAGACATGCAGGAAAGTATCACCATGTTTTCCTCACTTCCCCTTTTTATCCCCTTTATAACAATTCCATTGAGTAGGCAGAGAAGGAGGAAATTTTAGGCGCAAGCCGTCGTAGTTATTAACTCAGCTGGTAAATAAATGAGGCCCCAAATGCACGAGGCGAGCTTCAGGGAGGAACTGTCCTAGTTATAAAATTTGATAGCTAACATATGGGATGTGTCGTTTAGCCCCTACTGCCCAGAATTTTTGCTGCTGTGGCGAGTGATTCACCACCTCTGTTTGGGGGGATATTTTGTCAAAAAAAAAACAATTTTGCCTTTTTTAAATATGAGCACAATCATGGTGACAAAAACTCTCGGTGGAGCAACGGCACAAGACGACTGGTTGCCTTAAAAAGTAAAAATGACTTGGTCACGTGAGATAGAGCCAAATTGAGGAATGGACGGAGTTGGTAATTATTTATAAGCCGAGAGCAATTGACATGCCTCCTTACTCTCCTCACCTGGCTGACACTTAATTAGAAGTCTTTTCATCACAAAACCAGACGTCTTCTCACCATGACAAACGAACAGTTGGGAAGGCAGGAAAAAAGAGCTTAGCCTCTCGATAACCCAACAAACATTGCCACTTTATTTGCGAGATAAGTTTCAGCAACACAACCAATTCTTTTGTACAAGAGACTACAGCTAGGAGGAAGTAGGCAAAGAAGAGATGGGGCGATTTTCGCGGAAGATAGTCGATCTACTCGTGGAGCTAGTATTGAGGGAATATTGTTTTCATATTCGCATAACATTTTTACAAAGAAAAAGAAAGCGAAGTTCGCACTAGATCGCAGGGTCTGTCTGGGCTATTCGGTGTGTGTGTGCGTGCACATTTGTGCATTTTGGTGCGAAAATCTCGATCTCTCACTCACACCAACGTGGGTTCTTTTTTTATGCGAAATAATCCTCACTTTTTTGTGTACTACTAACTTGAAGCATAATGCGATGCAAATCTGCACAAAAAAGTCGCGTGGAACTCACCTCCCTGGAATTGTTATGCTTCTTCAAGAGTGGGGGGTAGAGGCCTAGACACCTCTCTAATAGAGACAGTGTAGCTCGGTGGAGGAATGTTGCTTTCCTCCGAACCTCTTGACTCTGTTTCTGCATCTTCTACGACCAGGACAGGTTGCAGAATTCGATCGCCCAGTAATCCCACCACCGCATCCACTGCGTTGCTACCTCTGCGACTCCTCCGCGAGGCTCGAAAGTGGTGTCTGGGACCTAGAACATTCCTAGATCTTGGTCCCAACCGTCTGCCATCACGACGGCTACCGTTTCGAGCTGGATTCACTTCGGGTACTGACAGGGGTCCGATATTAAACTCTTGGGGGTGCATACATAGTGACATCTGGGGTGGAAAAGGAAGGCTTATCGAGTTTCCACCCCTCTCCTCATCCGAGCAATACGCCGGTGGGAAAGGTGGAAAAATCATGGGAGCATCAGTAGGGGAAGGGGAGGAAAGAACATAGAGGAGGTTGGATGGGTGCGCGGCACGAAACGCGGAGTCTCCAGATGACGAAGCTAATCGAGGGAGAAGAGTGGAAAGATGAGCCTTCAGTTGGTGTGACTCCTCGCGTTTTTGAGCTCGCTGAGAAGCGAAAACAGAAGGTAGAGAAAGTGTATTCCGTGAGGAGGAAGGTGAAACCAAACTAGCTACTGCTTGGGCAGCCGCCAGAGCATGCACCCCTGTCTCTGCCTGAGTTAAAATCACAACTCTACGGCCTGGATGAGGAAGAAAGTGATGCACAGAGGGATGCAAATCTGGCCTAGGGAGAGCATAGTCTAGGAGGACTGGAGCTGGCCTTCCAGGATCTGCAGCAACAGCAAGAAGGAATTCACTCCCTCCTGGGACGAGAGTAGCTCCCCTATTTTGGAGGTAAGTGATAGCAGAGAGGGGAGGAGCATTGTCCGAGGGGCAGATTTGTCGGCAGCAGAGAACAGCACAAGCGACACTAACAGATGCCTCAAGAATGCCAATAACGAGGAGGAGGATGTGTAGCATCACTTGATGCAATCGTGGCGGCTGATTAGATGAGACAAGACGTCGGTGGGAGAATCCACCTAGAGGGATGTCTATAGGTAGGCTGGAGGAAGCGACGGAGGGACCATGACTGGATAGATAGAAGGGAGAGTTAGAAGCGGTAAAAAGAGTTATCGAAGTATCTGGTCGGAGAATCCCGTCCTCAATCAATCCCGCCACCGAGACACAAGCCAGAAGACAAGCCGAGAGCGCGACAAGAACACAGAAGATGAGAAGACTAACAAGGGTACGTGGAGTGCAACGACGGGCAGTTAGAATGCCGTGAAATCCAGTAGCGAGCATTAGAAAGCCAGACCACAGTCCTGTAGCCATTTGGTAGAGGAACACCACTTTAGTCACTGCTACACCAGAGAGAACGACTGCAGCAAGACCACAGAGCAACTGGATCATGCTAAGAACGAATAAATTCTCGTTGGGCATTCGCCTTCCCGTGAGGCGACCCAATAATTTGGAGAGGGACGAACAGAAACTACGGAGACAAGAGAGATGAAGGGGAACGCAGCAACATCGACGTTTGCCAGCGTTTTCTGACGGCGTAGAAGGTTCATCACAGACGCGTGGTTCAGTTGCTGTGGCGAAAGTTCGGATGTTAGTGGAGGTATTCTGCTTTGAAATCAGACGTTTGAGACGTCGGCAAATGCGAATGGGACGCTGGTGGCTTAGCTGAGGTCTACCATGACGCTGTGGTATATTTTCAATGCTTCGTGATGTAGTAGATTGCAAAGAGTTCTCAGCAACAATGTTCTCGACGAGAGAAGGCAGGTAGACTGATGGAGTAGGTGGTTGAGTTCTTAAAAGCGGGAAGTTGCAGTGACCTTCCGAGTTGGAAGTCATTTGTTGCCCAGACGATCACATTAACCTTCACTGCAGGGGAGAACGATATGATAATATGCATTTGAAAAACAGGCTATTAGAATATTGTTAAATCGTATAATATGCCAAATTACAAAAGCCGCCGCAAGAAACTAGAATGGAAGAACATAATACCAGAAATTAAAAAAAAACCAAGTTCAAGTAATAAGTAAAGGGAACAAGAAAACTGGAGTGTAGATTCGCAAGATTGGATACTTCACGTTGATTAACCAAACAAAACAGCGCACACCCTGGACCTGTGTAGCTCCAAAAAAATGGAAACAAATGCGAATACAGCGAAAGTTTAAGACTGAAAAACATGCTTTTGAAATGTATCAAATTCACGCACCTCTTTTGTAAGCAAAATGCTGCAAGAATGGTCACAAGAATTCCTTAAAAAGAAGCTAAAAGTTGGCTAGCAAAGCGATAAGGGACCTTTCTAGTAGTTCACATCCATGCGCAAACCACAGTCTTACGAGTAAGCTGGAAACCACGACCACTCGCGCACCACGAACGCAAAGAGTAATACAATAGGGCGCTACACACAAGAAGCACTTCAGTGACCTAGTGAAACAAAAGTTAGGATACACTGTTCATCAGTATTAATGGTTGTTAAAAAGCCATTCATTTGCTTAAGCTTTTTATTACTATTAATCTGCGCTTATATAAAGAAAGGGGTAATTTTGCGATTAAAAACTGTATGCGAAATTCGACGTAGGCCCGGAGGAAAATTAGGTGCATTATAGATCTAATTTAGTATAATAATCACTTTCAAGTGACTACAAAGTTAGGTTTAAAAAGGACTTGAGTGTAAGTTGTTACTGTTTAGTTATTTAAAATGGGAGTGGTTACAAGTTTAGGAAGTTTTGGATACGGGACTTTTCTTCGGGTTGAAGGATGTTAACTGCCCCTCATTCACAAAAATTAATTTATCTGCTTACCTCCATATCTCCCCGGTGGTGCCCCTTTGCATAGTCGTATCTTGTTGTAGTGAAGGGTTATTAGCTGGGTGCCTGGTTGTGCTTTGTGGCCGAGGTTGTTTGTATGAGGGCACTTCCACCATTTGAAATGGGTTCCTGTTCCATGGGTGATAAAATTTAAAATGTGTTTTAGGTAAGTATTGGCCCGTAAATTTGCACTAAATCTCCACAGTAGACGTTTTTCCAGCTGTGTTGGTCATAGTATATCTTCTGTTTAATATAAGACAATCGTAAATGTTTGTATGCGATGTTAAAAGTTTTACGTCTTCTTTTAAACGCCTTATGCACTCTTAAACACTTTTGGCTGCCTCGTCAGTGCTTGGCAAGAAGGTGTTGATAGACTTGTGACCTGTAATCAACTTGAATGGAGAAATGCTCATTGATGTTTGGATCGTGGCTCTGTACGAGGGGAGGGCATGTCCTAGGCTTAAATCTCAGTAAACTGGTTTCGCGCTTTTACAAAACAAATCAAAATACAAGGTCAAATAAAGCAAAGTTAGTTTTATCGTCGTACTTTTGTTGACCTGTAGCTGGTGTTTTAAGTTATTGTTATTGTTGCGCCCCAGGCTCTTCCAAAATATAAAAGACGATATGATGCTCAGGCAGAACATACTGTAGCATCCTGAGACTCCTTGAAGATGAAAGAAGACGCAATACTTGGGCAGAATATATCTATTCAGCACGGAGAGGGTGTCTGGGCTATTGACATGGCCCAAAAGGCCAGCCCATCCAGCGAGGTACAAGGGGGCTAATTCAAAGTACAAAAGTAGCGCCTGACCAGAACCGAGGGCAAAACACTATTGTATTACAATACACATTTGACACACAGCAGGGCCTGGGGCTACAGCTATGTAATACCTATGTTGTTTTAAGGTAACTTTCATGGAGGTGGCAAGGAGAAAATTCGAATCTCGTGACCGGATCGTCCTCTTCCGTACTTAGTGACTGCGGTTCTCTCCTTCTTGAACGTTGTATTTTCCCTCTCCATCTTTAAATCTTCAATAAATATGTCCGAAATGAATCAATCGGGCTTGTCTAGGAACGCTAGGAATAGGGAAGCGGAGACCGATGAGTCTTGCTCCACAGCTATGTCTCGAAGGCATGCCCACCCTGAGAATGTGCAATGGCAGAGATGTAAAGTGGCTCTATACCAAAACCGAGAATCAAGCAACCAGGGCCATACCCCTTTTTACAATTAGGTAAAAACGAATAACTTGCCTTCTCTGTACCAGTCCTCTTCAACTCTACCTAATACGCATATCTCAATTGAATCAACCTATTGATTCAAAGAATATTGAGAGCAGGGGAAAGGATAGGAACCAGGAAAGCTCTGCATATTTTCGCGTTTAAATATGCACCGCGAACTTTTACAATGGAAAAGGTTTGTTTTTTTGGATAAAGTTGCCCCACAAAAAGTTTTATAACTGGCAAATGCATTAACTTCGGATAAGAGAAAAGTGTGTGACCTACGGTTTGGAGTCTGGTCGACACTTTTTAAAAGAGCCTTTTTTGCAATAATTATCGCAACACAGCACTTAATAAAAGGTTGTTAGGCTGTGTAATTATTTTTAAAAACCGTCTAAGCACAAAATACTGGCATTAAACACCAGGATTCAGGAAAGCAATTTGCAAATTAATTGGTGTTTGTTTGCACGCACCGCATGTTGAAGTCGGGATATGGCCTTGACAATTGTGGGAAGAGAAAACTGTGGTTGGGGTGAGTTAGTCCTTGGTGTTTTGGTTTTGGCCTTCGCCCACAGAGTTAAACGCTTCTGACAGCAATCCTACATTACCACAAAAGTGCTTTTTGTTTTTTTAACACATTATGAGCTGTTGGTGCTTTCTGGTCAGAAAATAGTTGTTTTTCTGTTCTATCCACAAGTATTTTTAATTCTAAAACTTTAGTTAAAACACCGTTAGATAGTATCTCTATTTTGGCAGCCTTAATTTGCAGCATTTTTAGTTTTTGCATGGGTTTTTAGTACTTTTCTTCGATTTTTCTGGATTACACTTGCGTGCAGTTATGAGGCCTCCCATATATTTTTGTTAATTACATGTTTACTGAAAATCACTTTTCAGAAGAAACATGCTCAGGAATTGTCAATTTGTTTGTTTTAAGCATTTTACATCATTATCAACAAAATTACCGTCTGTCTATCACAATATTTTGAAATATTAATATGCTTCTTTGATTTTATCATGGTGACCTGCTTTTTAGGGGCATTTGTTACTCAGCGCTAAAATAAGCCCCTTGAAGATCAATTGTATCAAATCCTGCCAAATTTTTACTTTTTAGAAGTGAAGCTACTTTTTGTTCAGTTTTTTTTGTTATTATGTTCTAGTTAGGCAGAACCAAGTTGACCTTGCACTTAAGTTCGCATTTTTTAAAGAATTTCACTGAGTTACGGTTCTGACACTCGGTATGGAACTTTAAGAAATTGACTTCATTCTTGTTTTGACGAGGAATATCTACTTCTTATTCATTATTGCCGCTAAAATAACCTCCTTTTCACCGCCAAATTTTATCACCTTGCAATTACAACGACGCGTGATCTTGCTAGCGCGGATCAGTAAACTGTTCCGCCCTTCCCCTTCCACGCAGGAGGTCTGAGTTACGTGACCCTTTCCAGACCATGACCTACGCGATACCCTTTGACACATGTCGTCTCCACCAGCAAATTAAAAACACGCGTCACCTTGCGCCTCCCCAAAACAGGGAAAAGTGATTTAATCAAATGTCAACAATTTTAAATGCCGCATTAGTCGCCTTACTTCGCCAAAGTGCATCTTAGAGCTACATAAGACAGAAAAACGAAATTTACAAACGTTTCTTGTTCAACTAATAACTAAGCTGAAAATATCCCCACAGGTGTTACTTTTCCTCACCTGTCTCACTGTTGATGGTGATCGGCGTATCGAATTTGCCGTTTCAAATTACGCACGCAGTTGATGGTGCATTTTATGTGGTGTGCATGTCATGTTGCAAAGCGCCGTGGACTTTTATCCCCAGGTGCTGAATCCCAGCAGCCTACAGAATGGGGACATTTTGACACTAAGAAGTTCCCCACTGCCGCCGATTCAATTTGTGCCCCCGGGGTTGGTGATTCAATTAAATGCGTATTCAACTGCCATAAAGCAGAGCAACATAGGGGGATGACAACTAAAAAAATAATAAGCCCTCCCTCAGTGTGGATGGGAGAAGTGGAAACTCTACTTACCTCATTAATTGGGCTATCACGGCCACAGGTCCAAATCAGGCAGTGGTTGCACAAAAAAACGAGAGTAACTCTGACCGTCCACCGTCGTGTCTTGTGCTCCTAGGAAAGAAGTAGTATCTCTTGTATATTTCACCCTAGAGACCAATTCTGTGGCGAGCCTGTTGTCAGGTGTCAACTCAAATGTGGCGAGTAATTTAACCAGGGAGTAAAAAGAGATTGGGATGTTTGGGATTACAGGGCGGAATTCCAATTCTTTCGCCCTTCAAATTTGCGGGTCTTTTGTGCGTAGACAATGCTTTTTCATTCCTTGCAAGTTTTTTGCTTTTTGCCTAGCTCCAAACGTGGCTCGGAATTGTAGGGTGGAAACAATTGTCCTGCTTAGACCGAAGCAATTAGTTTACTTCAACCTCCTCCTGTGAAATCATAACAAGGCACAATTTTGTATTTATACCTTAGAAAAAGTAATAATAAAGGGGGCATAGTCAAATCCACGTCTATCTTGCCAGCCAGAAATAACCTTGATGTGGCACAGCGCTGTTTGGCCTTTCGGCTAATGATTAGTCCTGCATAATCACATGAGTGTGGTTGGCTTGAACCCCTTTCAACTACCAAGTTAGTCAGTTGAGATGCCTCCACACAGCACCACCATCACGCATAGAAAACATCACCATTCACACACATACAGGCATTTACTAGTGTTAGGGGGACGATTTTAATGTAATCATGTCACTACCTTGTGTTTAATGTCACCTTGTGCCACCCATTTAACGCTTGAAAAGGTGCATCGTTAATGTTTCAAGTGGTAAAGCATTTTAAATAGTCAACAATTCTGCACAAAGTTATTTAACCTTTGATGGATCGGAAAATTTTTTACTCTTATCAGTTTAAAAAATAGATTTATTTCTCGTTGATTATAAAAAAAGAGCATTCAATTGTAGCATTTGCCGTCGTCTAATTGATAGTCAAAGCACTACCCTACTGCCAGTGACTTTTCAGTCTAGCAGAGGGTGTAGACACGTAAGCTGCGCTCTCGGAAACACAGTATATTGCACAATAGGTGAAAAAAAGCAAGGTGGAAGAAGAAGGCAACGCACCACCATCTGCAGCTTTTGGGGTTCCACCTCCCTTCCCCCCTTCATTCTGAATACCCACTGAAGCCTTCTAGGTGTTGGCTGCCTCACTTGTCAGCACTTTGCGCTTATTTTTAACAGAAATAGCAACAAAGGAAGAGGGGCGATTGGTGGTATTTGCACTTCTTCCTTCAACGGTTTACGTAGACGGATACATACATATATGCACGCAGTCTGTTTTTATCAAACATTCTTTTCACCCTTTTGTATGATAAGGTTACATAAAGAAGCACCAAGGTTAGTGATCGGTACATACTACTGAAATGGTTGCAGATTTCAGTAGGCGGGTTTCTTCTCCAACATTGGCAAATGGCTGGTTGGCATTTCTAGATAGTCAAGTAGGTGGATTTGCTTATGATGCAGTTGAAAACTCCACGATTATCCACAACTCTTCAAAAGTGAAAGTGCTTACCGCTTTAAATGACTGGATAGGGGCATAAAGACATGCTCCGTTATTTAGTCAGCAAAGAAATCCAAGTCATTGAAATTTTGCTGGCAGATGACACTTGACGCACAACTTGTTCGTGAGTGATCCACTTTCTGGAGGCTGCAATTTGCGTAAGACACAGGATGACTGCGATGTCTCACAGAATTACTCCACTCCTAATACTGCCTTGCGAGGAACGCTTTGTTTAAAGTAGAAGAAACAAACAAATCTTGCGCGCCAAGTTGTCATTTCATCATTAGCTCCTTCCCATCAAGTAAAAGTGTAGCCAACACATCACGCTTCAAGCTAAACTCAGCAAATGAAAAAAAAATCAGGCGTGCATTGTAACTGCTTATTTCTATGCTGTGAATTAAATCTGTCACCTTGGTGGTGAAAGGGTGGGAGGCCAAAACACAAGGCACCTGATTTGGGTAAGCACGAGGTCGTGTTACCGTGACTACTTCATTTTTTTAACGCTAGATCTTATTTATCACGCGACGAAAAAAACAAGCAGTATCATTTTGAGAGGTTACTTTGTACTAATGAGGAGAGGGGGCGGGTACTTTTAACCTTGCACTAACCTCCACCATGGCGCCTGTAATACACGCCCTTTCAGGCGCTCCATTTCAAAATTTCGGCCTACAAAAGGCACAGTTCTAAAGCACTTTTGCACTTGGAATGGACCCACACCGTAGATCTGAAAAAACTTCATCGTGGCTGAATGCTTTTCTGCCACACAAAGAAAAGACGTGCTGGGGATAAAGGAGACTTGGGAATGCAATCTCTAAAATGACTCCAAAGGGGATACAGAACTTGTTGTCCAAATAACGTCTCATTGCGTAAAAAGGAGGCAATAAGGTTATAGTTTCTGTGCCGCGGTATCCGAAAGAGCAAAAACAAGTCACTCGAAGAGATTTTGTCCCTTTAGGGAATTACACCTTGCCTTCTTCCTTTCATCAATCATTTCCCACTCTCCAAAATGCAATCTTGGAAATATTTTGGTAGAAAAGGCTTCATTTGTGATGGCTGTGAGTAGTGACAAGCTGGTGGCAGCTCACCTGCAGTGTTGCCATAGCCACGTGGAAGAAGTGAAGTAGTGTCCTTCCACAGCTCATGACTGATGAAATCTAAGAAATTCGTGACTTAGAAATGTGGTAGATCGGTCAGTAAGGCGTGTTTGATGAAGGATGGTATTTAAAGTTTTTGTAAAATCATCCTAGAAGACGACAACTACATGCTTATCACTGCCAAACCATGGACATCAAAGGGAGAAAAAGACATTTTTTGTGGGAAAACAGCGATAAAATCGCATAGGATAAAAATAAACCCTTGGGCAAAGGTAAGTCTGGCCAATCTGCTCCATCAGCAAAAAGAAATATTCCATATTTCCCGAAAGTCATTAAAAGAATAAAAAATAAATTGCTTCCAAACACCTTGGAGATCGCTCACGCCAGTAATTGCCAAATCTTTCACTCAAAATGAAAGCCCTCACACAGCCCTTAATCATTTAAGTAGGTCAACTTCAAGGCGGTCAAAAAAAGGCCTCCTTGACAAACAGCCTTTCTTACAAAAGAAATTTAGTTAACTTTACTCGAAAACGCATCCTTCCTTACAAATTATTTGCTAAAAGGAGAATACGCTTTTTGCCCGAATCTCGTGCTACCTAGATGGCGGTGGTAAAATCCAATGCTTTCCTCAAAACAACAACAAAAAGGATGTAAGATTGGCCTCTTCGATAAATGCCTCATAAATCGGTATCACGTGTCATCATTCCTCTGGTCTGCCTTTAACCGATTTTAGAGGATCACAAAATCCGAGACAGTTAAAAAGGGAAAACATGTTTACTGTCATTGAAAGAACCCTTAACCTCACGAGAGGCATTCAATTTGGTGCATCCTATGCCCACTTTTTGTGTTTTAAATAGTAAAGCAAGGGATCAAAGACGGCGCAAAGCAATTAAATGAATTTAAATGAGCATATCCGGATAAGGTGGGCTAAAAAACCGCGGGTTAAGTGTGGCAACGATAAAGCTGTTTACGTGTCTCCCTTTTCTCCCAAACACACCAAACTGCAAAATACCAAGATTATTTGGCTGGGAAGGAGGTGTGGAAATAAAAGCTGAATTTTGGATCATATTTTCAACGTTAAAGCATACCAAAAAATGAGGAATTTGAATAACCTTTTCTCTTATGCTACTTATTTTGTTTCAGAAACTGATGTTAAAATGACTTCACCAGTAGAAAGTGCGGAAACTTCATCACAACCCGAAGAATGCAAGATCCTTCAGCTTTACGATCCGCCGACAGACACTCCTGGGAGTAAGTGCTTCAAATGGTAGAATTTATTTCTAAAAAAATGAAATAAACCTTTTATAAACACGACAGAGGAATGAATCAATGATTATGCTAACTAAAGCACTACTTATTGCCGAAAATAGCAGAAAAGAGGTCAATAAAACTGTCATCTTCTGTTACGGTTCCCAAGAAGACCACATACGTTGTCGAGTCCTCTTCTATTCGCGTAGGCCATAACTCTCTAGGTAACCAACCATTAGCAAGTCCTGGATAGTGTAGAAAAGGCATTCAAAGCCCAGCAGTCTACGGCGTTTAAATCAAAACATGATTAGGAGACAACCTGAACAACTAAGCATGGATTCAATAGCCTATTAGTGGAGGAATAAGGCCTTAGCAGAACGTCCAATGTCTTCTTTGGGAGGACCTGAAACTTCCCTCGAACCTATTCAGCATGAATTAGCTTACCTTGATCGGTCATTTTAAAACCCCTACGCTTAGGGGAGGACCAGAACATGTTTAATTTCCCATTTTGATTGGTAATTAGAATCAGAATCAAAAATCGCACCCATCCACCTAAGCATATGGCTGCGTGCCCCTTTCACCCCTACCTCTTGACTGTCTATCTCTCATTTTGGCATGGTCCGCTCGGCCTATTAGCCCTCTTCATGTTTGCTACAGAGGAAGTAGACGTAGCAAAACAGAATTTTTCCAACAGGCTTTGTGCAGTATTTTTAGCCTTGGTCCACGGAACAGACGTGTTGCATTGATCAGCTGAACTGTAAGTGCATTCTTCCCACTTTGCCCCTCCTCAATGCCTCATATTATCAGGAATTAAGACTTAAAGCAAAATCCAAGGTGTTCTCCTCACGCCTGGGTGTGCAGCCGCTATGCCAGCCCATTTAAAATCGGATAGAGATTATCGGTAACATCACAACTTCTTTCACTTTGTCTTCAAAAGACATGATCAACTTACAGACTTTACGATAAATCAAATCAAATGATGTAGCTTTCACTTAGAGCAAGAGAGTCGTCAACTTAGCTTTTATGCAATATACGCCACTGCGTACATGTTTACTGGGTCCTCATTTTACTAAGAGACATAAACCTACACCAAAGGCAATCACTTGAGTAACACATACAACTATTTCCGCTGTAGTCACTGCATAATCGTTGTTACCCACACTGTTGTCTGATAATTGCTCTGCATAATTATGTATTTGCACCGAGAAGATTGAGAGGTTACAAATGAACCATCCACTTATGTGGCATCTAGCCAGCTAGCTAACTTTCTTGCCTAAATAAAGCCTCAAAAAAGTATCCAAGTTGCCCTGATAGGCTGTTGTAGCCACCTAAGCGACACAGCCCTCTTCTGTGCTAGAAATGATATGCCCACCTAAGTGGTTGCTGCCAGGCCATGGGGAGGACTTTGTCGTATGGTACAAGACATTTTATGACTACAAATTGGGAAGCTGCAAGAGACAATAGGCTGAGAGGATCTTTTTCGACATGTCCTGTATTCATTAGTATGCAATTTATTAATCAAGTAAATAAAAAACAAATTTATAATGAAAAGTGGTTGACATGAATTCTAGGAAACCTATTATCTTTTCAACAGTAATTATCAAACATACGATTGAGTCCAGAGAGGAAAAAATAAGTAACGTTTCATCATTTTATGGTAATGTAATCTCAAAAAAAGATAAAGTGATTGTATACTTAAAATACTACTAGAAACATAGGTATGGATGCATTCCAGCTCAAATGGTAGGAGGATTAGATCAGGACCTTCTTGTAGGTTATGCGATCAGATCAAAATAATCTTTTCTTACGTGTTTACACCTAAACTACCGAAGTACTTGAAAGTAAATAAAGTTAAAAATAATACACAAAGCCCTAATTCTTTATCACGGATCAAATGAGCATTCCGAAAAATGTCATTATGCATCTACCGATTTGTAATTAACTCCCAAAGTCTCTCTCCCCTCCAAAGGCATCAAAACATGCACGGATGTGAGGTAAACGCCACCACAACCGACCTGGTGGGCTGTAAACAGAAATGACATGAGCTGAAGAGATCATAGATGCTAGAGAAACAAATTCAATACAATTTCTTCATGTTATAAATGTGTATAACTTCTCCGTGACAAGAAGAAAAATAACGATTGCAAATGAATTAAAACTACCCTAAAAATACCAGAATTTTCCGCTTTAGAAAACTTGTAAGGCACGTCCAGCGAGTGGAGTGCTAGATTGTGCCACCCGCAATTCATGACTTGCGCTCACACCAGCTTGATGACTCAACTCGAATAGGATCAATAAGTCGATCACAACTAAGGTTTTGTTATCGATTATTTCTCTAGCGGAAGGCGTTCTCTCCTCCTGCATAATCTCGCAGTCGCCACCAACAGAGATTGTGAACACCACTACCACCACCTCCACAATCACGGATTCCAACGGTCGAGTGAAGAAGCTCAAAACTACGACCACCACGACCCTACGAACCACTACCACTGTTCGAAGGGTCTGTGTAGTCGCTCCAGGCAACATCACCACGACTACAGGCGTCCCTGAAGGGAGTATTGTACTTCCTGAAGGCGCAACGGTGCTTGCTGAAACTCCAGCCCTTCCAATAGTGGCGGGAGAGGGCGTTCAGCAACCCACCGCAGGCTCAGGGATCGTTCGCTTGACTCATGTCTCCGGGAATGAGGGAAATCCCACCCAACCGCGAAATATAACCCAAGTCACCTTTATGAAACCTCAAACGCAGACATCAGAAGTTGTTGAGGTAAGGTTTTGGGTTTTTCAAAGAATTAACTTCATTTTTATTCATTGTAGTAATAATGGGTTTGTTAAAAGTGATTTTACGGTCGAAGATGGCATCCAATCCACACAAACCCTTTATTAATCTAATAACTCAGTTTGTAGAAGAACAACAACTCTATTTAGTGTATTTAGCGCAAAGCAAAAACTTTTTTAGCCCTAAAATTTTTCGTGATTTACTAAAACGGCGGAAAGAAAGCACTTCGTTGTTTCGCTAGTACAGCTACATCAGTATTTGGAAAGGGCATTGATGTTAACTTTAATTTCAGAGTGGATATATTTCTGCAAATAGGTGTTTTTAAAAGTAGGAAAATCTTAAACAAAACGACGAATTTGCTTCTGGGCTACAATGCGATAAGGTACAAACCCATGAGGCAAATGGTCAAACTTGTCAAACCGATTCAATATGGGGAATGGCTGAGAAAAAACTAGGTTTTCTCACTGTTCTGAAAGGATAAGTATTGTGGGAACACTTCAGTCGTGACGTTCTTTTCCTCATTTAGTAATCTTGAAGAGTGACGTTTTGATAGGCATAAAACTCCAAGCAATTTCTATCTAAATCTTTTAAAAAATACACGAAAATAAAACTTTCTCCAGTTTGATATTTGAAACCATCGCAGAGGTGTAGTGATTTGGTGTTTCGTTTCACCGTGGCTTGAACTGCGTGGGCGCTTCCGTTCTTGCAGGGCGGCATGGCCTTCGGGCTATGCGAGTTATTAATATGTATTCTTCCACCCTTCTTTGGCTTTTTTACGACCCCTGTGAAGACTCGGGTCATGGCAGACGTTTTGTTGGAGGGGCGACTGGTTGAAAGTTTCCCTGCTACCTCCGTCATACTTTCGTCTCAAATATTCAGCAACTTACTTTGCCCACGATTTACGTTAAGGAAGCTGAAGACCGTCGGCTGATGAAGGGATAGATACCACGAATTCCTACCACCGTTATCATTGAATCCAACATTGTTATCTAGAATTTGCATTGCTCTAACATTACACAAAGACTTGCTGGTCAAAATGTAGGAAAAAAAGTATGATGATTCTATTCAGACGAAGAAAGTTGTCACCTATTTCATTGTAATATGTAGACTCCAATGAAATTGGAGCATCACCTAGAGGCAGAGTGGTTAGCAAAAACTTTATAAAGCCTATTTAAAGTTTACACTGTCACCATTAAATAAAGCTAGCTATACGGCATCGATAAAATCCGCCAGTTGCCGCTCTTGAAAAGGTCACACCATCTCGCTCTTAGCCTTTCAGAAGTAATTTAAACGTTTAAAATGATTAAGAGTCAACAAAAAAGAAGATTTTTAGAGAGTATGAAGAAAATCCACAGATCTAAATGTTTAGTACGGATTATAGCATGGTCTTTTAGAGCGCAAATTCACACAGTCAGCTAATCAGCTTATTTGAATGATAGGGTCATGTCATTGTAGAGCCGCGAGGTTGAAATAATAAATTAATAAAGTTCGTACATCATTGGTCAGATGAAAATTCATTACCATATTCCCGTTAAAATCTCATTCAACTTGCATTCACTTTGAGGAGGTCAGCTGTGGCAGTAGTTCATTTACAAGTTTGTCTCCAGAGACGTTAATCGCCTAATTTGTCTCCAGGTTCATACCGGCGGCAAATCAGGTGATGAGGAATTAGCGGAAGGGGCTTCTCAAGCGAAAACCACCACCAAAACAGTTCGAAAGCGTGTTACAACCTCAGTCTCTGCAGTATTCGCCTCTCGACACACGAAGGTCGACAGTAAGAGGTAAGTTAACATGAGTTCCTTCTCTACAAACACACATGTCAGTCTATCAAATGTCTTACAGCCTCACATTTTAAAATCTTTAAATCCCTACCTGGATGCATGAAGTAGTTGATAAGTAAAGGAGAAAAGCACTTTCTTCCTACACTTTATTTAAAACCCTTTATTTTGTTTATTTTAGCGCGCCACGTACGTCATTTGACATTTGTCTCCCTTGAATTGTGCATGCATAAATTGAACATTTTTTGCGTTTTTTTTTTGCCTCCTAACTTTTAAATAAAAAAACACATTTTAGATCATCTTAAAAATTGTGGAAGAGTTCCATTTCAAGGCGACTCAATTGAAAAGTTTGCTCGAGGTAATCCTGTGGACGGGGGTTCGTTTGTCGAAGGCAGCTCCGAGTAAGTTGCCTGACGCGTTAAGCCCATCCTGACTACTAACAACTTTGAAATGAAAGCTTCAAGTTTTCTGTCGAGAGCGCCTTATTTCTTCATTCCTACTTCGGCTTTTGTTACCAAAACCAAAAGAATTCTCTCAACTTTTAGCCTATCTAACGACGACTCCGCCGCGATGACCGCCCTGCGAGTGAGTGAATCTTTCAGTCTTATCAGTCTGTTAGAGGATTTGAGGCTGGTTTTTGGGTGTTGGTGTGACCAACAGTGGGACTGAGGGTATTCACCCAGTCACTGACTCAAACGTGACAACGATACGTGCAAAAGCTTACCTGTGCCAACTTGTTGCATGTGACAAGTTAGTTGGGTGATGTGTCTGCAGTGCACCTGAACAAGGCATAAACGAAATTAACGACACTGTCAGTCCTCAAAGCTATAAAAACGGCATAGTGCCATCCTGCATGCTTATTCGCCAGGCGAACTTTATTTAACGCTCCCCTTAATACCCGGTTTGGAAGCAAATTAAACCACAAAAGACTTTCTAAGAGATTATTCACTGTCCTCCCTTCAATGGATTCAAATTTACAAGGGTGAGCTGAAGTTTGCTTGCAGGAGGTGGCCAAAGTAGTAGAAACGTGGCCGAGATTATGGGCCTATGCGGCCTGGAAACATCGAAATTGCCGCATTTGTCCACGTTTGTGCTCAAGCCATAGGAAGAAAAAAACACGCGGCACTTGCAACTGTGCAATCAGTTTTTCCCATTTGGAAGAGTTTTGTGGTGAAACTCAAAAACTTTAGCTGGATAATAGCTGAACCCAGAAAAGTGTAAAATAATTTATAATTGAGTCCTTTTTAAAATAGTATGATTAATTTCAGTCCTTAACCGTCATTTTGGTGTTCACATTGAGACTTATGCATGGCTGACAGATAGGTTTGATACGTTTTGACGTGGCTCATCTGTCAAGAGACTAGTGATACTTTTTCCTCCCCCTGGGTATGTACACTTGACCTTCATTGCGTAGTCGTCTATAGACTTGGAAAAAGAGTTAGGTTATTTAAGTTATTTACAGATCACCTAGAGCAGATGGTATTTTTGAAGCCTTTCCAAACAGGGGCAACTAGAAAGACACACCCTCTTCATGAGGCCAGAATCGTAATCTCGGCCAAATACATCCCAAAGGCTGTTCATAAATGGAAGTTAACCGTTCCCATACTTGGCTCTGCCAAAATATTCTTACTCGACAGCTATTTGGGTGTCATAAATTGGCAGATTAAATGTGCATACCTTCAGATTCCATTCTAGAACATCTTAACTAATCCTAGCCTCTTTATTTTTGCCTTAGTCACTTTCCCTTGTAAATTAATTATCTTATTTCTCTATTAATTGAAAGAATTTTTTAGATTAAGCGCTTTTTTAGTTTTATGCTGGATTCTATAGCTTTATTTTGCTTCCATGAAGCACTACCAGAATCTGCTTTCCTATTTCTAACCTACTGCTTCTATACAATTCAACTCAAGGAAAAGAAATCCCTTTTTAATGAGTGCGAATAATGACAAAGATGAATTACTGTTCTCTCTTGTAAATGTTTTGAAAGGTCATTCCTCAGAATCACTCTAAAATTCTCCGTCCAGACTAGATGGCCTTCACAAAACACCATAATTATTGTTTGTAGGAGTGTGAACGTCAATTTGCGACTCGACTTAATATCACCAAAACCCCTCCCTCCGACGGCTCCACAACAGTCGTCGACCATTACACCTCGGAGAATGGTCAGACCACAAAAACGACAACTACAACGTTGAGAGGCACCGGATTTCCCTCCCTATTTGACGGATTGCCTCTTTACCAGGGCTACGGCATGATCGGTCAGCACGTAGGTCGCCTATTTATTGTTTCCTGGCCTGTGGGTGATAAACAAGACGTTTATGACTCATTTGGTGACTTTGCACTGTGCAAACTTACTAATATAGCGGAAAATAAATAATTTCCTCCTCTACATCTTTAGTACCTATTTTACCCACAAATGGGTGACAAGTCTTGCTCACTGTCACGCCAACTACAAAGGTGGTACCATTTGTGTTTGTATAACCTGTCATCTACTGAGCTCAGATTTTCAAAAGAATTTAAATTAAGTTTCCTATCAAAAGTGACACAAAAATGCTTAAAATCTGTGTCACGAGTTAATTAAAACATTCACAAGAGTACTTCACACCTCGCGATTGCAGTGATCTATCCACCACCCTGAAAGCATAACGCGATTTTGTGACTCGGGTTAAAGTGACTATGCTCTTTTCAATGACCATATTTGCAAGGCGATGAAATAACCCCACCCACACAGTATTCCATGTGTCAGGAGCGCTATGATGCATTAATACCATAGCTTGCTTCTTCCTCCTCACCTTTTTTCAGCTGAAGATGAATAGATCTGTTTAAGTAAGGTAGTACGGTTTTGCGTCAAGGCAAAGCCGATTTATTCTTGGTATTCCGAAGTGCTACCTTGCCAGATCTGACCTTAGTGTCTTTGATTTCAAGACAGGGGCTAAAGTATCCAAGGCAGTTGTGTATAAGCCTTTTAATTAATTCGAACAATACTTCATTATTGAAGTAGAGACGGGGTGAAGCAGACGGTGCTACAGATCACCCTCTGGTGTGGTGAATGTTAAGCGAAGCAAAAAGACGTTGCTTTTTTAAAACATTTCGCCACCTTCAAGTGTGCCCCATTTGATGGAATGAGAAGTCAGCATTTACGAATGCAGGGAGGAAGGTCCCTACTTCAGCATTTGACAGATGGCTAAAAAATAAATCTTTTTTTCCCACTTTATTGGGAAACGAATGCCTTCAGCCGAGAAAAAAACAACATTGCATAAAAGTTCATCTGTCATAGCCTGCTGGGACGGGCGTGGGGCTAACGTGTCCCGCCCGAGGTCTCATGCAAATGCATTAAAATGAGTTCAGATTAAAGCAGCTATTTGTCCGATTGGACTGGTATATTTTCAGTCTAGCAGTGGGTGGAACTTAGCCTCGGAAAGGAGGGGTTTACGGGGCGCAGCACTTGCCTCTACTTTTCCAGTAAACAACGGAGTGTTGGATCTGGTTAATCGTCCCTTCTTCCTCTGCCACATTTTGGCTTATCAGTATGCCTTTAAAATTGCCTCAATTTTCGAGCTCAGTTTTTCTTTTGGTCTGAACCCAGTAATTAGCGACCACTGGGGAATGTACTGCATTCCATTGGGGACCATCTTTTAACCCAGAAATAAAAAAAACAGGCTAACTGAATTTAATTTGATGTAATGGAAAGTCTTTCAGTCAATTTTGTCCACTAGAAGAAGAAAACTGCTTGACTGCTTTCACTACAGGGAAGGAATTTTGTATTCTAGAAGCGAGACTCAAAAGTCTGACCTTAATGTTAAAATTTGTTGAAAAAAGGTCACTAATTTCGCCCCTTGACATTAAAATTCCCCAAAGTGCAGACTTTTGGTTGCCACTTTGGCTAATCTAAAATTCTGTTTCTTATTTTAACAAAAAAATTGAAATCACTTTCAGGCTAAGGCCAATGACCCCTCGGAATCACCAGTCTCTATCTTTTTCAATGGATCTCTTGATAAGATTGATGTGGCCTCCCTTACAAAGATGTTTGAAGAGGCAACAAAAACCACCCTCCTTTCAAATGACCTCAACAATTTTTTTGGTGATCTCACAATGTCCCAGAGACCTGCGATTGAGAGTGAGTCGGTGCCCATTACTGTTGTTTTAAGTACCGACCTCAATGGCATTGGAGGGTCGCATTGTTGTCTAGGGAATCTCATTATGTCAGTCTGTGGCCATCCAAGTTGGCAATGTAATTAAAGCGCTTTGCTGTCAAAATGACAGACCGTTTTTTAATCAATCAAACTGCTTCTGTATATACCCTCGGACTAACATAGCTATGGTACAATTTAAGAAAGTCTTTTCTTTAAATGTGGTTGGGTAAATGAAATCTGTGTCTTAATTCCGCACTTTTGGAAGAAAAAATGTTCCAGTTTGCTTTTGTTGAGCGTGCAGCTGAATGTAGGACGGATGCTGTCCGTACCTCGAAAAGAACATGCTCAAGCGGAGGGGAAAAATATTGCGGTGGAAGTGTTTCGAATGTATTCCTTTCTTAAATGACAACTTTGCTGGGAGCACTTTAATTGGGTCATGCGGCTGCCATTCTGGATCCCTGCCACCAACTTCAGAATGTGCTCAAGATGGGCAGAGACATTGCGAGCTGGGAAAGTTAAAACTCCTGCCTTCTTCCATAAAAATTTGCCAGTTTCTGTGGTCTGCTTAAAATAAGGGTTTATGTTCTTTAAGCTTGGACCATTTCAGTTGACTCGATGACTTTACACGTTCTCTCAAAATCCCGCTTTTGCCATTGTTTCAGTCCCCGGTGTGGTAATTGAGGAGGCCTCCGAGAAGGATCAGAAGGAATCCAAAGTCTTGGAAGGCGGAACAAGTGGGGTAAGTTGTCACCGTAGCCGAAAAGTGAACTATTTTGCAAGAATTCTGAGTAAGCACTAATTTTTTTAGATCCACTTTTTAAGAGTGCAGCAGGAGTTGGGTAGTATTTCCTGTGATAGAGAATTTTATTGTCATAAATTATTCAGAGGGTTGCAGTTGCTCTTTTTATTTCGTAATGCAAGGATGAGTTAATATTAGCTGCTCTTTTTTGTGAGAAATAAACTATAAAAAATGATTAAGCAATAATTATAGGTAACTCTAAGGCACCATTGAAGACATTGGTATTACGTATTTATGCTTTTCTGCAAAAAAGAGGCTTTCCATCAGTCTCAGCAGAATTACTTTCCTTATGCCCAGGCATCAAATGTAGGCAAAACCTCGCATATTGTCGTTCCATCAATGTCAAGGCAAAGTAGCTGGAGAGATTTGACGGCGCGGCAGAGCCGCTGGCTCAAAGGCCTTGCCCGATGCCAACAGATAGCAGTCTCGACTGTTTAGGCACACCTCCTCCGATCGCAGTTCGGTTTTGTTGACACTGTTGCACGACATAATACGTCTTTATTAGTTCCATTTGTATAGAAGCTGTTTAAAAAAGGCAGTGTTTTAACATATAGATGTTTATCATCCAGACCAGAGGTAATTGACATCGCGGTGATTCATTGTCGCTTTGTTTGCAGTTTAATCTGCTGTCAAAATGTCTCCTGGCTAATTACGCGTCTATCACACTGCCTGTATGATTTTTTTTTTCACAAGTAAACTAAGACCTTATTTATCCGCTTCTGAATACGATGGATTAGATGACATTTAGGGGCGATGTAACGTCATAGTGCTCCAAAAATTGGCATCTTTTTTGGGGAAGGAAAAAGGTGCTCCGATTGAAATTTACCAGCTGTTGGCTTGGGGTCGCCTAAAAGGGTATTAGTGGCGTTGGTGGTTAAACATTTTGCCTGAGGTCAAGGTCCCGAAATGTGTTCGTCGCGGTGTCATTAAGACCTAGAGGAAGTTCACAACCTACATTGGTGGGCTGCATGTTGGGTGCGAATTCAGGTGGCAAATTATGGCCTAAGTACGGAATAGATTTAAAATTTTGGTGCACACCGAAAACGGATTCGAGGAGCGCTTTACTTCTCCCCTCTCCCTCCCTCCGGAAAAACTGCCCCTGATCCATCTACTGTATCACCAACTCAACTAAGTAGTATCTTAAGCAGTTTGTTGGGAAATAATTGGGTTACTTGGTAACTGAAGCCATTTTCCATTAATATGTTTTTTCAAAGAGGTCTGCTACTATGAAAGCGTAGAATTGGAAATAAATTATTTTAATAGATAAACAACGGTTTGATCGGTAAAAAAACACGCATTAGGACTGAGTTGTTTTCTTCACAAAAACAGTTGTATGCTCAAGCAGCTCGATTTCTTGTTAGCTTTCTTTGAATAAATTAGCATAAGTTTGGGAAGTTTGAGTCCTTCACTCCGAATTATGCCGACTTACCTGGTGAATATAAATGGCGGAGTCGGTAATCTTCATACCACTACGTATGTGCTCTACTAGCATGGGCCGGTTCTATTTCGACCTTTTGAAACATTAAATGATTAAAAAGCATGCTATGTTTTACGACCGGCACTTAAAGTTTGACCGGAGCTACAATCTAATGCCATAGACGAGGTAATTTCACCATACATCGGTCACCGCTTCTATGCAATGCCGACAAAAATGTGTCTGTCAAGGTGGAAAATGGAAGGCACTTTGAAAAGAAGTGTTGCGCACCTCTCCGAGGCATGCCTTGAGATACAATCGGGAATACCCAAGTGGCTGCTGGTAGGAGGGAATTGTGCACGGGCGACTGATGAACCACTTCTTTTGTAAATTAAAATCCCAAATAGTTCCATCCACCAAAAATTCCTTCGTATAGAAAAGTAAATGTTTTTCTCGCCCCCCAAAGTCGGGGCAGTTAATATCATTTCTAAAAATTCAAATGTACCCTCCGAATTCACATGACCCTGTCTTGAAGACGTCTGCACTTGTATCGAGTTCAAAGAAGGTGTAAAAGGATGACATCACTGAGACAGGTGCTGTTTTTATGACCTTCATACATGTTTGTATTGTTGCAGGAAACCAGTCGCAAGGCCTCAGTTCCATCAATCAGCGAGGGCGCTGGCGCGTTGGACGCCGCCGCGGCAGCAGTGGGAGAGACCGAGACGGAGACAGTTGGCTACAAACACCAAATTCTCAACCAACTAGCCACGAAAACAGGACCCTGTCGGATTGCCTGGTCCGAGATGCCCGAGGTAGGGACGGCAAAATGTCACCGCTCTCGTTAAGATGCGATAAAAACACACCCACACACACGCATCGTGCGTCACTTAGGCATGCCATACATGTTATGACGCCAGAAAAGGTGAAGTCTGACATCGAATGGGTTGATGTAAGCAACAACTGAAAGAAGGCCACAGGCCTCCTTTGAATGAAAAGAAACGACTTGAATCATTTTAAAGGAATGAGACTTACCCTTTGTGGACCCGTCGATGTCCTTGCTATAGTAAAACCCCATATTCTAAAGTCAAAATGGGTCTGAAGCCGATCTCTTACGACAAATTGTCTTAGAGGAGAACAGATAACATCTCCACTTGTGTTATAGAACTGATCAATCCATCTCCTGCCTAATTGCCAGAGAGGGCATCCATTTCCCCCTTAAAGACTACCATGTATCCAATTTCCTTTTTAAAAACTCAACTCACCTCTCTTTGGAACATTATATTGCCTACTGTAATTATGACGAAGTGGGCAGGAAATCCTGTCACATATTTGTGACATGCAAGGAAATGAAGGAGCACGCTAAAAGAAAACGCATTCAAGGCTCTACTTTACCCGGGCGCAATTCACTTTACAATGCGTGTTCACTTTGCGCCCTCACATACATAAAAATAACCATCAGACTTAAAAAAACTTCTGTGGCTTAATTAAAGATACATATTACGAAGTTGTCACTTGAAAGTTCTCCGTGCATTTGACATTGGCGGTAACCGCAGCAGCAACGGCACAAGCCTGACACATGAACCCAGTGTTTAATTTTTGGAAAAAATAACCCTAAATAGTCAGCATTATGATGTGAAAAGGAAAAGTTACTATCTTTTTTTTCATTTTTTGTATTTAATATTCCAAGAAAATTGTTAATTAAACTTCACAATTTTGTTTGACACTAAAATAACACACGACAGAAGATGCCATCAAGTATTTGTCTACGTACGAAGAAAGTGCTTGTTCATAATAATTTTGGTTGACAAAAATTTGTTAATAAAAGATACCAAAACAGGTTTTTCCATTAAATGACCACACGCACGAAAACATATTTGCATTCCACTTTTATTTCCATACTTTCCTAGTGTCAGGACAGGACAGTGGCCACTTAGAGAAACATTAGGGGAATGGGGAGGATGAGGACAAGGTAGTATTCCGCCCCCCCTCCCAATCAAAATGAGGTATAAGGGTCTCTTCACGAGGTTGTGCTTTGCGTTGTCCCATAAAAATAAAAAATACGTGCTTCTTCTGAATGCTCTACTAGTCGTAACTTTTTTTAAGAAAAAAAGTTTTTCTTATACACCTTTGGGTTGTGCCAAGATCCAGTTGTAAGGGTACACTTCCTGGCAAAAAAGATGTTCGCATTCCACCACACACACTCAACGCCTGGCCGCCGGGGGTGAGGTGGTGCTTTACGAGTGTGAGGTGGGTAATGGGTGTGCTGGATACGAGAAACCGAGGCTGTGTTTGCTCCCATCGACGAAAATGTTGGAGTACAAAAACCATGCTTTATCACCAACCGGTGTCAGCCAGTAAACAGTCCCAAAACAGTGCGCTTTTGTAGCATAGAAGTGTGGAAAAATATATTGTTTTAGTCTCTGAAGCTGTTGACACCCACTTTCACTCACAAGATACAAAATTTCTTCATTTAATGTGAATGTAGACCAGGTATTTCCTTACCACCCACACAGGACATTACTAAAATTAGCTCTTGACAAGTTAACCTTTACTTATTTAAGGTGTCAGTGGGAACCCGAGAGGGGAGGAGGTTTGTTTCTCAAGATGGCGATTAGAAGAGGGTCACAACGCCTGTTGTACATCCATATTTGTGCGGTTCATCACTCCGGCATACCATAGAGACTGTACCATAACGACAAGGGCCAGAAGTTACCAGTGCTTTTCTGTTGGAACAATCACTTTCTCCTCTGCTATGAAATTGTAGCTTTATGCCCTCTTTAGATACTGCCTTCTAGTTAATAGCAAATTCGTCTTTCCAAATCGTCAAATTTAGTGCCTTTTTGGCAAAAAAGCCTTTCAGAACGTGAACTTACTTCCGACTCTCTGTTAGACCTTGACTAATGTCGAATTTTCCCGACCTACTTCATGTTATGCCTGCGTCAGATGGCAGAATCAATTCCCGTTCCTTTGCAAATAACTTCCAAACAGGCGTTACGGCAGAAGTGGGGTAGCACCAGCCTTCGCCTCCACCCTAACTCCTTCGGATGCCGCTAGACATTCACTATTTACTCTCTACACAGAGTAAATAACGAATGCTTACTTAGCTTCGCTGTCAGTAGTTGGGAAAGCGGGAGAGAGAGAGGTGACAAGCCCCGACTGGAGGCTTATAAGTCCCCATTAACTATTCATTCATTGCAATACTACATCAAAGCTCCATGCCTCTGTTTATTTCTTCCCTGTCAACTCTCTAGGTACTGTCTGGAAATCTCGTCGCGTCGCTAACACGGCATGAAATCCAACTTCAGGAGGTGAGTGAAGCGCCTTCCAAATAACCTATCCCACATGGAAGACGAATAGTTTTTTCCCCATACAGATGCTCTAGACTTACACATTCAACACTTTGATTTGACTAAACACCTCTTCCATCTTTCGGAGGGTGGAAGATGGGCGGAAAATGTCAAAAGAATTGCGAAAACTGTGAACTAATTATTAGCATGGAAAAAATTAATTAGATACTACAAGGTGACTTGAAAGTTCACCTTGCAAAGACGTGATTTTGCACGAGCCTAAGGACACCTCTATAAGAGAAATGAATTAGTAGTGCCCTATTGATAGAGGCAAAAAGAGAATGAGGTGATAGCCCGCCTTTTTTCCATAATGAACTTGTTCTTCGTGTTGTCTTGGGGATCGCAAATCAAACCATTAAGTCTACATCCCATTCAGGCCGTTGTTTGTTCCTTGACCGCTTAAGGTTGGTAAATTTTTCCCCTTCGCTTCGAAAATTACTTGACTGAATAAGTGAAATGGAGTTATAAATTATTCAACCCTGCGGTTGTGAGTAAATTCGTGGAAAGAAGTAACGCCTGTGCATGCATGGATAAATCTGGGGAGAGGTTTGCGCCTCTATTCAGTGCTTGAATTCTCTGCCAATACTACTTCTTTTCGCCCATCTTCAGGCCATGTTTGAAGTGATAACATCGGAGGCCTCCTACTACCGAAGCCTTCAAGTCCTGATAGAACACTTCTATAGTGCACCCGAATTCGACTGTTCTCGATCAGCGCCGACCAGTATGGAGGTTCCTAGCAGTGGTGCAGAAAACGATAATGATAATACTCCCGCTCAGGGTAATGAGGGAAGAACATCTTGTCCATCCTCCGGCTTGGGTGGATACAGCAGAGCAGGGTCGGTTTCGACGTCCATGGAGGCTACAGCCGTTCCCGTCATGAAGTCGGTTCTCAGTCCGACGGAGAAACATCACCTTTTCTCAAATGTTCTGCTCATTTGTATGGCTAGCGAGAGGTCAGTTATGGGGATGAATTTTCGACACTTAGAAAGTAGGTCTCTCAAATGTTTTCCATCAACGCCACATACGTGTGGCATTTGCTTTTTGGCCGTTTATGGTGAATAGTTGCACCGTACCGTTTAAAACAATAAGATAAGGCAAGAAATGTCCTTTTGAGGAGAACCACTGCACATTTTCTGGTATTTGAAGACGTGTTGAATTGGTTAGTCCATTGTTTTTAGTGATTGTGTCATGATGGTAGAATAAAGAAAACTCGGATTTTTTGTGTTCGACTTTCTTCTGAACTCTTGACAGGAAGGTTAATTGTTAAGTTTTATGCATTTCCAACAACTTTTCTTATATTTTTACAAGAAACTTCGATGAGAAGAAAAGTAACAGAGTATGCATCCCGCTTCTGGTTCATTGGGTAGCATTTTAACATCAAAGCGATCTAATAAATGACAAGTTGTCTAAGTTTAAACCTTCGTTCATTGCCTTTAGATATGGGCATAATTTTTAACAATTCGGCAATTTTTTTTTCCAAATCAAAAGAGAGGCCTTATATGGGAAGCGTCACCTGAAACCGATTTTATTACTGCTTTCACCTAGATAGCGGGATTTTCCACCAAGCTAGGGGAGGTTTCTATGCACAAAATTGTTTCCCCATCGACTGGTTTATTCGTATAAGTAATGAGGAGGTTTTTCTTTGCTTTTGCTACACGCAGGAGATACTTGAACATTTAAATATTTGGAGACTTTGTTTACTCAATCTGAGCCAGCCTACTCGATACAAACTTGGGAGAAATCAAGTTGTCCCTAAACTCCCATTTTGAATAAAATCGAAGCTCTCCTTAATTTCAACAGTGACCCACCGCATCATTTATTTGGATTAAAATTTAGCAGTGATCTTCGACGCTGCGTTTAATTGAATGTGATGTTTCGTGAGATATAAAACGACGCTAACTTACTTCGCAGCTCTCGGTGACCTTCCAGACCTCACACGTGCAGCTTGTAAATTTTTAAAACTCTCGAGCTGCTAGCACTTTTAAATATTTTTTTGTTAAGATCGGGAAGTTTTGTACTTTTTGAATAAGGCGCATAACCTCAGAGTCAAGGTTAGGCAACCAGGAGTTGAAACTTCCTCATTACGTATTCTCAAATCGGTATTCTACTTTGAAGAGTCGTATATTTGCAGTATACTACTAATGAATATTTGGAATTTATCAGTAATATATCACATGGAGTTAGGATAGCTTGGTGGGCCAGATCTCGCCTTATTATCGTTCACCATGCCAGTAGGCCCTACGTACTCCATTTCAGAGGAATTTTTATGAAGACGGATTAAAAGAAGTATTTTTGAAATTCTTTTTTAAAATTTCAGTTAACCTCAAGTTACTCAATAGCAACAGCTGCATCAAACGTCTGTAGGGAAATCTAAAACCAGAGGGAGCCAAATCAAAAAAGAGGCAAATTATCCGCAATCAGCAATGTACGCCAAAGCCATAAAAAATTCAAAGTTGATGCTTTCACCGAAGCACCCTTGGGGAATTTGTCATCGTTAAATATTAAATTTTATTTTGAAGGTGTCACAACTAAGTTATGTCGCACTGGAGGCAACAAATCAACACTTTAACCGATCGACTATTACAGGAGGCAGGGGAGAAGCAAACAGGGAATCTTGTCATCATAACGATTAGATTTTTATTTGCTTTGCGTGGAATGTTTTCAGTGGGCCTCTTTGCCTGCGAAAAAAAATCAGCTTTTATGTTATAAATGAATGAAAATTTAATCAAGCAATCAAATGGGTGTGTAGTGTAGGCAATTAATTCATTTTGCTTTTAAAGCCAAATAAAGTGTTGCATTTTGTTGTAATCGAAAATTAGATTTCTCAAAGACTTGGAAGCCAGATGGTCCTCACAAAAGCCCCTGCTAAGTGAAGTCTCCGATCTCATAGTCAAGCATGCAGGAAGTGTACAATTTGAACCTTATCTTACGTACCTACGCAACCAAACCTACCAAGTTGCTGCCTATCGACGACTTAAGTAAGCCCTTTAACCAAGAAAGAAGTGTTTGCTCTTTTTCCGTAACTTAAAGTCCGCTTGTTTTTTATGTCCAAGTACGCTTATCGGGAGTTTAACGTCCCGGATGATTTGTATTTCCCCTGTGTAAAAAGCTGCTTGAACCACCTTTGCTGAAAGGTCTCTTTATTTGTACCTTCATGTCTTTTTCCAGGACTAGGGATATGTATAGAAAGTAGCATCTGCTTTATTTAGATTGGAAAAGTCATTTTTATTTTGAAACTTCTAGTTTGACCATTAGGGGGCTATACTTAAGGGATGGGGATTGCAGAAGGATTGGAAACATTTCTACAGGCGTTATTAAAAGGGGAAAGCAATTAAGCCTGACCGGAAGTACATTATGGGCAGCAGATAATGCAATGTGCATGGCCTTATCTTCGCTACGGTTCAACGAGAGTGGACCTCTTTCAAAACAATTTCCCCGTCCCCCTATTCAAATAATACATCGAGAGAAATGGTTAATCATAGCCTAAGCTACTTCTGGGTGGCCTGTTTTGCTGCCGCACTACCTTCAAAGGCTGTACGACGACGGATATGACAAGAAGCTGGCTTACGCAGCCGAGGTAACCTCGGTTTGTAAAGCAAATGCGCCTGCACTCCACATGCGGTTAAGGTGATAGAGTGGAAATGCTGGGGGTCGCAACACTGCTAGTAGCCATGCCAACAATAAGAGAACATTGCATCGAGTTACATCAAACACTTCATGCCTTTTTCATAAAGTTGAGACAAATTTTTGATGAAAGATTCCGCTAACACCCTATAAAGAGAAATAAAAGCCGTCTTTTTTATTTTATGGACGTCGAAACCAAACTGAAACTTTGTTTTGATAAAAAAAATACTTCTTCTAATCAGCTCACAAGGAAGGCATTTGGAATGAAACGAAAAAATAACCTAATTTCAAATAAAAGATGATTCATTTGAGGTTTTTCTATTATTTGTGTTGAAAAAAAGGTCCTTGTTTCATTCTGGGAAAAAAAGTCGTTCCTCTTTGAAAACAAAGTGGCACATGAGCTCCCAGTTTCAGCACTGCGATTTGTAGGATTGACTCGTTTTAAACAAAGACTCGACCTTGTTTTTGGTAAACAATGCAGAGTTAGTTTAACCCTTACCACTTTTCACAGTAAAAATCCAGCCAGTTGGGTAATTAAATTTAATAACTAACCGCAAAAAACGCGACAGCTTGAAATGATAGCGCTACTGTCATCGCTTTTTCCACTTCTCACAGTCGTCGTGAAGACTTTCAGAAGGCCATTGCCAGAATGCACGCTCATCCAGAGGTTGGAAAGAATCGACTGGACTCCTTCTTAGCTCTCCCGATGCAAAGGTTAACGCGGCTAAAGTTGCTCGTGGAGGTGATTCAAAAACTGCAAATGGCAGTGATCAGTGACTCCGAGGAGGACGTAGTGACTGGTTCAACGGAGACAATGACGCCAGGCGAATGTGAGGGCTCTCGCAGAATGAAAATTACGCCACAGCAGTTGGAGAATTCTAGTATTGCTTTGAGAGAACTCAAACGGGTGAGCTTCGAATCATCCCCTTTGCCTGTGGGATCAAATACTGCCTTCTGCCAAGGCACAGTCTTAGAGAACCGCACGATTCTAATCTTTTCGGAGACGAATTCGCTGTACTATTGGGTGGAAGTGCTCCACTTTTAAGTTATCATAGGTCATCTGCTTTCGACATCTTTTCCCAGATTATAATTATGCACATCTCTTATTAGTGAATATTTGTTGAGAATTTTGTGGCATTTTTTGTGACTTCTACGTTTTTTAAGTTACTCCTAAGCAGTCCATATCCTCCGGGTATTTCTGGTTCCAAATTGACAAGTCCTTCTTGCAAAACTCTTTCAAATTTTACTGATTTTAGTTTCTGCCACAACTATAAAAGGCGAACTTTTATTTTGTTTTATTTTTTGTTATTTATCAGGTCGATTTAAAAGTAACAAAGCATGTAACAGTCTGTTGGCGGTGCTGTTGTTGTCTTGGGGGCATATAATGGACACTAATCGGACGATTGGCAAGGTGGCATTAAATGTCTGGCGGTCTTATTCGGGTCCTGTTACCTCCTTTCCTATTCTTGCGTGGAGGTGGAGCCAGCACACAACAAGGCAACTGATTTCGCTTACGAATTAACAAAATGGGGTTTTATTCTTTGGCTTCTTAAATTCCCTTTTTTTCACAGAAGAAATAGTATGACATCACGTCAGGTAGTTTTCAGTTGACTCAACGTAGCCTCCGTCATGCTTTGAGCTTTCGCCTTGACACTTCCTGCGTTGCCTATTTTGCATCGTCACTCACCACACGGCAGAAGTCGAATGCCTTGCGACCAAAGTTGAGACAGGCGGGAAGACTGTTTCCTTCATGACTTTTCTTTCTTAACACAGCAAGAAGACTTCTAAATTTACTTATAGTTATAAATCCTGCAATGTTTAGGCTCACCAATGACTTATTCAAATGTAAGTCTCTGCCTTTTATCGGACAAAGCTGATTCCCGCTTTTTCATGGCAAAAAACAACCGGTTTTAAGAGATTCAATAAACACCGGCACCTTCCGGTGTCCAGAAAATCCTCTCGCAGCCTCCTCTCATTTTTGTGTCGAAATAGAACGGGCTCAAAAACATCCGTTTCAAAATGGGTACCACTTCAGCCGTACATGGGGAAGTGTTTGCAAGGCTTTAATACGAATAACATGTACACAACCGTGGGGGTGGGGTGAAACAAAAAGCCCCCAACATTGGTCAAACGATCGTGTGTTTATCTACCATTCTTTCATGTGTTTCTTTTTTGTTTTTTGAAAAAAACAACTACAAATCTACAGCTTCTGTCGGAAAGCGAGTCGGAAAAGCAACTCATGGACGAAAAGGCACGACTGCTGGCGCTCTCCTCGGCCCTGGAGTTTCCGGAAAATGTCAAGGTGGGGAGGTGCCGATTGCTTGTGCTTGCATTCTACCTGAGGTTGTTAGAGCTACGTAAAATTCCACGTTTCATTCAGGGGAACTGGAAGTGATCGCCAATTACCCCTATCTACTTAAAAATGCGATTTTTACTCCACTTAGAGAGGTGGCTTTAAATACCAGAAACAATGGCTAAATGAATAATTAGCTGAGATGCTTATTTTTGCGCTTCATTTTCTAAGCACGGTTTCATCGCGGATCTTTCAGGTTAATTAAACACGATAGTCTCACAGGGAAGAGAATTAATCAAGTAACCTAATTAGCTTTTTGAAAAAAAGCAAACAAGAATTACAACTTCCTTAATATATTTTCATTAAGATCCTAGGTGTAGAAAAAACGTTTTAAGGAGCTAAAGTTTTATTCGCAACAACAGGTATTTTAGGGAAGCGTATTTCCAGTCAGTCAATCCACCCCCCATGTTTCCACACCTTACTGGCATTTATGCCAGAGGCGGATCGTTTTCCATAAACCATCTGGCGTCCTGTTGACTTACAATGTTTGGTTTATTTAAAGCGAAAGAAGGGAAACGTCTTTCAATTAAATTTTGCCATCCACACTTCTTCCACCTTTCCATGTTGTAGAGAATCGCTATCAGTGACAAGCGTCTAGTAAAAGAGGGCGAGCTGAAATCGGCCAGTTCGGACGGGAAAGCAGCAGTTTTGCTCAAGAAGTTGGGACGAAAGAAACCCGAGACATTTTATCTCATTCTCTTTCACGATCTCCTCATGGTCACTAAGTTAAAAAAGTGAGTAAACCGCATTTGTGTGATTTGACCCTAAAAAGACCTTTCCTGATGACACAAAAAGGCGTTTTTGGAGTTGTACTAAGGCCAGATCCAAATACCCACGTCACAATATGCCCACCAATTGATGACAAGTCACATACCTGCACTGGTGACTGCGGTAACAGCCGGAAGCATTAAACTACCACATAAAATTTTACTTGTCCCATTTAAGCAGTCAGGGTACCTCCCACAGAATGAAAAACAGGTATACCTGGTATTGCACCTCCCCCCTACCGTGTACTTTTAGTTGGACGCCATTTCTGGTGGTTAAAAGATGTTGCAAGGGAAGTAGAATTTATGCACTACCGGATCTGCACGGAAATTTTACTTAAAAAGGACAACCGTCAATCTTTGAGGCTTGGGGCATGCAAGGGTGCCTGTGTTGAGTCGATGGGTGCCCGACGCGTCTCGTTTGAGGCTCGGGTGTCCAGGAGGCTATTAGCTCCACTTCAATTAGACCCGTTTGAAGTTTACTGCTCACCTCGCAATTTGGCTAAGTGTTTTATTTTGGGGAGCATAATACTAGTTAAACGTGTCCATAAATAACCTTATTTTGATAATTAGGGAGGATTTAAAGACCATCTAATGTGTAAATAATCGGTGGCAGTGAAGAGGTGATCCCTTTGAGGTCCACGGCTGGCTAGTTTTAAACTGCCTACAGCATTGCGTAAATACTAGACTAATTACTCCGAGCGAGTAAAACAAATAAAGACCTTAAAACCGTTTAAAAAGTCAGGTGAGAAATGCTCTTTGGACTTTGATTAAATAATCTGTGAAAAACTACTTGTTAATTTCAAGGGTTTAATATGTTTCTCTAGCACCAGTGAAACAGTTTAATTTACTTGATGTCTGATAGGCTAATTATAGAAACGAAAAACGCATTCACCGATGATATTGTAGCGCCTTGAGACTTCTCTGACTATGAAAGAAAACCTAATGCTAGGACAGTAAATGCATTGTCGACGCAGAGAAAGGCTTAGGGGCAAATTGCATGGCTCGGAAGTACAGAACTAAACAAACAATCCCATACTGTATTGCCCTTCCCCCCTTAACCATCCTTCCCGGCACCCACCTTGGTCAACCATCACGATATAGTCGGTGCCGCCATCGAATCTGCGTGCAGCTGAGAAGACACTGAGCCCTGGTGGGAATTCAACTGGGTGTAGCGTTTCGTCCTCCATGGGAACCGTGTTGGCCATCACGTATGTTTACCGCTAGTCGTAAGAACGCTGACCTAAAGAAAAGTCATGTAACGAAGGACAGGGTTGAACACAGTTCCGTTGGGGACAGGGTGTCGCGTCTATTCCCCTTGCCACCTCAGGGCTGCCCAGCCATTACCTACTTGGGTTCTGTCCAGCTGCTAGAGAGGTGGAGGAGGTATAGCGTGTTCACTTAATCGACATCTTTATTTAAATCCTGTCGACAGCTCCGTAATGAACTTTTTCGGCCGATTTACACCTGTTGTCTTTTCAGTCGTTAATAGCATTCCTGCAGAACACGGGACTGGGGTAGTTGCCAAAGGCAGACGTCATTTATAATCCTTCTGTTGGGAGTCGTCACAAATTCCCTCATTTGCCGCATGTGTCCTTCTTTTTCTTTCGTCACGTTAAGGCTTAGCAGCAATGTAAATCAAGGTAATTGTACTTTAGGGTCGAGTTCGCTTTCCGCTGCCACCAACGCAGCGCCCCGAGACTGCCCTGGAGACGCACAAAAAGTAGTATCAAGGGGGAGCAAGTATTGCTGACGTGAAGAAGGGCTGCAAAAGGGGGCTACTGACATGGTCTAGAGGCCAAAACAGACAATCAAAGCAATACAGAAATACTTGCCCAATTCAGCTGCTTTTTGACTTGGGAAGTTTTAGCCTTGAACCCACTTTGTGACTTCAGCCCACGCACTGAGGAAATGGGAAAGTGAACTCCGGGATCTCTTTTCGACGGTACTCCGTCACCATTCTAAGTAGAATGAGATTTTAGTAGCGCTCTGAGTCTTTCGGAGGAACTGTGCGGCTACTATGACACGGCCCGGAGGTCATACCGCCGGGCGGGATTGCAATCGGCACTGCAATTTCTGCAAAATGGAATATTTTTAGCTTTTTTGGTGAAAATTCAATTGTATTAATTTTTGGTTGTAAATAAAAGCATCCAACCAGTTTGCGCACTGACCACAACACCTCGGCGTATTTGTTGGCTTTCGTGCGACACCAACGCGTGAGCTACGCAGCTGCCCACATCACCAGCCTCCGAAGTCAACAAAGTGCAATTGTAAACAAAACTATTAACACTCTGAATTTATTTTGATGTTTCGCTTTTAAGTAGACGCCTTGGCGACACAAATTGGTGCGACCAGGGGCCATAGAAAAATATGTCGCATGCAAGAAAATTGGGACGCTGCATGCAAAATGCGCCGCTAGTGAATGTTTTAACCACGCAAACTTCAAAATCACATTTTTTGAAGTTTTCCCTAGGTTGGACGTCCTTTTTGCGGTTTGCTAAGAGGTGCTTTTGTTTGCCCAGCAATAACTAAAATAGTGAAATGAGGAACAAAAAGGGTGCCTTTTGGTCCTGCATTCATAGATGCTGGATTTACGCTGCTTTCTTGGAGGAAGCTTTCTCCTTTTCGTGTGAAGTTTAACAAATCCCTCCCTCGTCAAAATTTGATCCATGAGAAGTAACTACTGATGCATCTTCCCAGCGAATGTTGAACAGAACAAAATTTGCCTGGAGAGTAGGGGGGAAACACCCTTTTGCCAAGCTGCATTCCTCAGCATGCTGAAAAGAACGGGAGTTATGAAAATGACATCATCAAAATAGCCCTCGACAAGTTTTTTTTTTCTCCCTCCAAAGTGCACTCAGAAAAATTTTTCTCCTATCTCGAGATTCTACTAAAGAAGACTATTGTAGGATATCGTAAACAAAGTAAAAAAGGAATTTTTTTCCTTTTCAGGAACGACCGCTACTTGGTACAAGACTATTGTCCGCGTGACAAGGTGTACGTAACTATAGGCAACCCCAGTGAAGCGACCCTAAATCCCATTATGGGTTCAGTTCCTCGTTCCCAAGCGCTGACTATCAACAATTGTGGCGGTTTCAGTGGAATTACGAAACGACAGAAACGACCCAGCGCAAATATCCTCGGTTTCAAGGGTGGTCCACGTCATTACACCACAACACCGGAGGTGCCTGAAGCCCTCTTCAGTACCGGCACCGAGGTACCGGCACACCCTTCTCCTCCAGCAGGTTACTCCTTGAGTTCCGCCTCATCAGATTCGAGCAACATAGAGGTTTGCGGTGCTGGGTCACCTGCATCACCTCCTCTCTCCCCTTCCCGTCTCTCCTCGGTGCGTTTGAGACGCTCTGGAAGCAGCCTCAGCTCGAAATCGGTCCCAACTAGAGCCTCCTATACACCACCATCATCCACAATTAACCGGGATCTTCCACTTCTCCTCTACGTCTGCTTGACTGAGAGTCAAAGTGGATGCTGCACGGAGTTCTGTTTCACTACTAATAACAGGTTTGATTGCTCACTTAATTTATTGTTGTTTTACACATAGCTTGGGTTTGAACACACTGATGTATGCAAACAGCACACTCTTCAACAGGGTCTCAAGGGAAAACTAACATTCTCAACTTTCTCTTCGAGTCATAATAAAATGTCACATATTCGTGACGTGCAGACTCAGACGCAAAAGTCTAGGCGTGTGGTCCGCAATAACAGATACAAACATTATCATAGTTTGAAATAAGTCAAACACAATTCATTTTGTGATTCATCAATCCCCAAACCTTCTTTTTTTACCAACAGAATTTTGCTTAATGCTAGGCATTGTTGTAGGATTTTTATTCTTTTTTGTTCCATTAGAAACGATTGCCTGGATGTTGACTTGCCTTATCATAATCTTAATAGGTTGTCTCGTACGCTTAAACTTTTCCACGCAAAAAAAGATATTCTTTAGCAGACACTGCAAAATGATGTCGCATTTGACATTGTGACAGTTCTAACAGACTTGAAAATTTTAAAGTGAAAATTTTTATCTAAACCTTGACTTTATGGGTAGAATTTCTTCTTCCTTAAGTAAAAAGCAAAAACTGGACTTTGATATTTAGACGTTCCTTTGGATCACGTAGAACTTGGGGAACAGGTGAAGGGAAACGGTAATATTGGCAGTGACAATTCTGACAGCACAAGTCAAAGAATTCAGTTAAGCATGAGTCTCGCAGGAACATGTCATGAATGGACTTGTAGGATAAAAGAGGAACAATGCTTTTCCAGTTTGTAAGCTAACCATGCTTTCGTAGAATCCATCAATGCTGTTACAGAGAGTATCACATGAAAACAATTTCGTTTAATCGTGTCTGGTTGCTGAAGTAATTACCGCCTTGGTTTGTCATCCTCCTTCTCCTTTCCGAAGAGACAAACTCGCGATTCACATGCCTATAGTCACCTCCACTTCTATCTCATTTTTATTTTATAAACGTCTATTCTCTTTGTGTATGATCAAATTGTGTAATGTCAAAAAAGAATTAGACGTAAATCATTTGGTGGATAGGCGTCAGGGGAATACGGAGGGCGGGAGGGAGGTGAGGCTGAGGCGGCATCTTTCCCCATGCATAAATTTGGCTTCGATGTGAAATCTTGAGTGAAGAACTCTCTTCCGACTGATTGACTAGTCTTGAATCTTTTCTAGAAAAAGTTTTTTTTTGTTCATGTCCGAGTGCGTCCCGACTTTAGAGGCACAGTAAGGGCTGGAGTACCGATGGCCCGTCAGTCGTCATCATACCTATATTAACTAAAACCATTGCAGTGAACTATACTGAAAACCGCAAATAAAAACAAACTTTTTGTCCAACTAATTCGGTCCACTGAATGGTAGGAAAGGAAATTAATGCCTCACTCTAATGCGTTTGAAACGGTTAGTTTCTTCATCACTTTTTAGTTCGTTTGGCAATCCAAGCTACGCCTAGAGGTGATGTACCTGTAATTCTAATTCCACTTTCTTGCATAAGTACGATCAAATGTGATTTGTAGCATCGTGGCACTTGACTTTCGCACAGATATTAGATTTGGACCATTTGAAGGACCTCTATGCAAATTCGAGGCCCGTGAATGGACCGCAGGCTAGATCTGCTGTCACGCTTACACCTCTCTGCGCATGGTGGGTGCCGCGCCTCCCCTCCCCGAAGGTTAAAGAGAGATTATGGAAATGTTCTGGCACAGTGTCCGTTAAGCACATCATTGGGGTTAAGGAAAGAAACTTGACCACTTGATTTGATGGAAAAAGTGCAAAAATTGGCGAAAAACTCACAATGATACGCAAACATTCCGATCTCCCTTCTTTAAAAGGAGGTGCAAACTTTGCTGAAAACGATAAAATGAGGTGGAAGCAGAATCATGCTGTTCTACGCAATAGCTCGACTATATTAATTGCCAATGCCTTGAATCCTGGAGGGGGAAGTGGTTCGAATAAGGCGCTTCGTTCTAAAACGGCAAAAAACAAATACTATTCATGGTTCAAAGTGAGTGCCTGCTTCGGCTAAAATTAAGGCAGTTTTATATTTTGACATTAAAGTGGTTGCAGTGCTCCGAGTCTATTTTAGAGCTGAGAGAGGAGTCATAGGAGTATGGCGGAGGGCACTTTACCGGCGGAAGTACAACGGCGGAGCCTTAATTGCCCGCGTAATCAAAGTGCAGAGTTAAAGAAGCAACCAAAGTATTACTATTTTACTTCTTTTCTTCGAAAGAACTAAGTTGGGTAAACAGGATGAACCTAGGAAAGTGGACCAGAAACAGACCAAAAAATGTTGCTCGCTCATTTGGACTGAATGTAGCAAAATGCAATGTGCAAGAAAGCTACGCGGACAGTTTTGCTACTTTCACACTCTGCTCCACCCCGACCAGGCCCAGGTGCGCACGCCCACGTAAAATCAAAGCTGGATGTGACCAATCGTCAATTCCGTGAAAATGATAAAAATCCAATTGAAGGTGAAAAAGCAAGAATCTCCGACTAAAAGTTGCATTTTTATGGAACTAAAACTAAAAATACCGAATTGTAGCCGTAAAGTCCATTTCCATTCACGCCCCACCCTGGAGGGTGAAAAATGAAGCAATTTATTCAACTAATTCTTGGGTATTTTTACTCACTTTTCGGATTACTTTATAACACCTGGAGTCAACCTCGCATAAACATTTGCCGCGTTTTTCAAGTTTTCCTCCGAACCCGTAATAGGGTGCATCAACGAGGGAAAACAGTTTATTATTCCCCTTCCTACAGAGGTGGTGGTAAAGTGGAGGGGGAGTGGGGTGGGGTGGGAAGGAAAGGGGACTAAAAGCTTCGGCTAAAAGGCCATGCTGTAGGGCACGAAGTACAAAACCTGGGGACTGGGAGCCGGGGCAGTTAAGCGCACAGCAGTGTCATTCTCCCCAGTTTTTGTGTAGATTGCAACCGGTAATGGGACACTGTATTAGTGGTACTGCATTCTGTCGACCCGCTCGTGACTTCCAAACATCACATCCTTTTTTGAAATGCAAGTCATATCACGGATGTATCCGGCGCTAGGGAATGGACAATGTTTTTTCAGTTTTTTTCTTAGTGGCACTTGCCTAAAAGGCGCATGAGGGAGGGAGCATCACACCCTACGATGCGGTTTCTACGAGAAGTGGGTCTCCCTTCAATACCAGTTACCGTGTAGGGCACAAAGTGGGAGATTTGCCACTATCAGGTGCCATTACAGCCCTCCTTAAGGCAGTCACCACAGATTTCATCTTTTCCCGGTGGATATCCCCCTTAGGTGACAGTAAAACCTGCTGATGGCTACAGGCAGGGAAGGACTGTTGTTGTGTTTGCTTCGCATTGCCAACAATAAAAGCGTACCGAGGCTTCACTGGAGTCGCAGGTAAAAAAAAGACTTAACACCACCTTACCGAGGGGCTGGGAGAGACCGTGCGCGGGCAGGCCAAAACCACTGGGACACGTGCACAAGCCGTGGCGACTTGAGATCTCGCGTTACTGCGGAGCACACAGCATGCCAACACCTCCACCACTAAACAATTCCAACGGCGAGGAGGTGCAGCGACACTCCTCTCGTTCGCCCCGCATTGAGGAGGTTCCATGACCTGTAAGGAGGAGGAAGAAGGTTTTACATTTTAGCTCGTCCAAAATTTTACTTCTGGCTTGATAATATCCCAATAGCCTCCTCTCCCATCTGTATATGGGGGGGACTGGCCTTTCATTCTGAAAAGATGGTCTTTTTGCCGCCAATGAAGTCCTGAAATTTTTTTATTAAAATGCCTTTTGGGCGGATATAAACACGCGAATTCGCGGAAAAATTATCCATAACAGATGATTAAAACAATCAAGGCTACCGGACATTGTGATGCAGGCGACTGCAGCGCCCCGCCACTTCCCTAAAGGTGCGAGAAGACGCACCGCTGGGGCAGAACGTGAATGGGCGACCTTCAGAGGAGTGGGAGGAGTCACCGGCGTGGCCCGGAGGCCAATCCGCCCGGTAGGGGGGTAAAAATGGCGGCGCCCTAAGCGGCCCCCTACTAAAACCGAGCATTACAGGGACAATCGGAAGCTAATTCTCAAATATTGGTGAGAGGAATGTGCTTATGTGTTTTGTTTTTTTTCTAACTTTTAGTTCAGAATATGAGGCCTGGTATCGGGCTCTCCATTCAAAGTCCCTCAAGGCGAATAACAGGAATCCAGTCACGGAGGAGGAGGGGGAGACAAGTGGATAAGCCCAATTTCGCGGTCAAATATATATACATACCGTTATATGTACACGTCACGACAACTTCAGTACACAGGCATCCTTCCCTCTTCCCCCCTTTCCTTCGCTTGCATCCCCACCCCACCCTCTCGCCCCCCCATTCCAAGAGGTTATTTATAAGTTCAAGGGTTTAAAATCGCTTCATACGCTCTTTTTGCTATAGCCATTGCACACCCCTTCCTCCACCCCCCAACCATCATGCTCCCCAGGCGAGGAGATCTCGCCCACCTTCCGCCCCCTCCCCCCTCTTCCCCATATTCTGTTAAATTCGCACCCATCCATCAAGTTCCACATCTCATGTCTGCAATTTTTCCTGTACAGAAATCGTATTTTCTACACAAGAAATGACATGTACTTCTTACCCCTTCTTCTTTCTCCATCAAGTGGTGTACTTGTGATACCTCATAGCCCCCGCCCTTCCCCCCCACGGAAAAGGGCACAATTGTTTATATGAAATTCCGCGACCACAACTGGCACCTTGAGCCGTGGGCATGCACACATCAGCGTCATTGTCTATTCGGCCAGAAGGAACGCGGACGCCTATGACGCACTTTTGCAGTGTTAGTCCATTGGTGAGGGGAAATGAGAAAGGAGGCCGATTACCAGACTCGGTGAAGGTATGATTGCAAGCCTGGAGTGAGATTTCCTCCAGACCAGGTGGAATCACGCCTCCACCGCCTGACCAAGCACCATCCTTCAGCCTCTGGCTCAAGATGAAGTGGAGAGGGAGGAGGCGGCATATTTGCTATGGGTTCCCAACACCGATTTGGGCTAACAGCAACCTTCGACACTGTGCCGTGCCATTTCGACAGGTGTTTCATCAAAACAAATCCACTTTTTTATTTCTATACGTTACAGGGCATTTCCGAGTAACCTTTCAGCCACATTTATAGTCTGGCCAATCGGCTTTCGGCCGTACCAGTCTAGCCACAGGCTGACCCAAATGCCCATTTTGTCGGCTGAAAGCACTGCCACCCAGAGTTGGGTAAACACAAACTGTTAGCAAGTAGGTCCATCTTAGACCCCTAAATTTCCTTCTTCCAATCATTCTTGATTACCAAGGGGAATTTTATCGAGTAAAAACTGTAGTTACGAAGGTGTTTGTGTCAAGCCGAGACTCGCCATTCTGTCTCGAATTTTGCTTAGATAACTATAACCCTGTAATACAAAACAGTAAGATCATACTACACTATTTCCAACAATTTATTTGGCCTGCATATTTTTGGTTTACAAGAGAAAGAAGGATCTTGAAACAGCTCTGCCATTTTTGAGCAAACCGGGCTAATAAGACAGACTGACCGATCCGAATGCGCATTCTATCAGCTGGAAGCACTGACGGATGACGTCAGTTAAACATAACTTGTTAACAAGTAACTTTATTTTGAATTACTGTGCAGTCTTAACAGCAAAGGCAAATTTACTCGAGCGAAAACGGCGGCTGCGGGGGGCGTTCGTGCCAAACCGGGACTCGGTGTTCTGTCACGCTTTCCACTTAAATAACTGTTATCCCAATGCACAAAACAGTGAGCTCAAGCTGCACCATTTTTACCCATCAACAACCTGCACATATTTCTTGATTTGCAAGAAAAAGAAGGATCTTTGAGTACGGTCTTTCTCTTTCTGAGCAGACCGGGCTAATCGGATGGTCCGACTGACCCAAATGCACATTTCGTCATCTAAACGCACAAACGGGTAAAGTCAGGTGAGCATAACCCATTAACGAGTAAGTCCATCTTTAAACACTCAGCCTCTACGTTTTAATCATTTTGGATCACCGAAGCGAATAACGAATACGGTAGTCACGAGGAAACTCACGCCAAACCGGGACTATTTTCCTATGCACCACTGCCTTACCACGAAGACCACTGAGCTCCAACTGCAGTTAATTTTACCAACTACTAAAACATTTCGAGCTACCCTTATTTCGAGAAGGTTAGGAAGCATCAGCATCTGCTCGTTCTTTGAGAAGGTTCTTACCGCAGCGCATTAAAGTGGTGAAGAATAATTCCACTAATTTGTAGTCTGTCCATCCATCGGTGGAGATCGTGGCTGTGACGATGTTGCCCCTCCCAGGCTCCGCTTTCTCTCCAGTTTTTTTAAGCCGCACTCAACACATGATCAATCTCTCGTGAAAAGGCACATGGGAAGAACCCTTCTACGCACTCGGTGGACACACCGCAATGCTTCATGGTTCAACATCCATTCCCTCAGATTGACATTTTTTTAAGGGCCGCAAACGCCATTGAGGCAATTAATATGCATAGCACGGTATCATTAGGCTAGTGGAGAAGTGAGAGAATAGGGGCGGGGTGATCATCAGCTCCGCTGAGGGGATGATTGTGCACAGCTGGAAGGGGTTTTATGCAGACTAGGCAGAATTCAGGCTCTTTCTTTTAACAAAACACGCCTTCCAGTATTTGGCTCAAGGCCAAAAGGGCGGGAGAGGCGAGTTTTTTTTGACATATTTTCGGAATACCAATTCGGGCCAAAAAATTCTATGCCTCCAGGCAACTACCATTTGTGGAAGGTGACCTTCGTGGTGCCTTATGCTATGGCAACAAGTTTAGCACCTAAACGAGCTGCTTTTGGAGACTTGGGGGGGGGGGGGGGAAGTTCGGC